>NC_134408.1:145330018-145630018 GCF_038048845.1 Mixophyes fleayi | reverse complement strand
TCTTAAGAAACAAGTGGGAATAAACACCTGACTCTCTTTCCGCTAAGGGGACGGGAACCTCTGAAATTACTTAGTTGTTTAGGAGTCACGCCGGGCTCTCTAAGAGAGCTGTCTTCTTATCCCCTACTTCTGGGTTCTAAATTTGTGTCTACTGGGATTACTGTGAGCTCCAGTGAACCGCCATAAGTCTCCAGTTCAGGTCTAGATTGGTTTGAGCAGAACAAGCTTTCCTACTACTAGCTGATATTCTCTGGAACCCCCTTATTTAAATGTGAGGAGTATTCAGCCTTTGCTTAGAGTCTCTCTAAGGAGAACTTGAAGAAGAGATTTGATTGATCACCACAGGTTTTAATAAGGAATTATTAAACACGTTTGGATTACATAATTAAATCTTGCTTGAAGTCTACTAGATTCATTTTAAAGGGTCTAATTTAGCAAGAGGCGAGTTTCATGCTTGGAACTCGAAGGTGAAGTTTCCGAGTGGATAATCATACTTTGTCAGCCAGAACTAATTTAGGGACTGCTCCCCTTCTTTTGTCAGTAGGTGTTGTAACAAAGAGAAGACTTTGCTAAATTTGCCTTGAACTTGATCCAGACAGGGTTACTGTGGGCAAACTCTGCCCAAGGCAAGAGATCTACCCAATAATGATCGTGGCTGGCCTTAATGAAGATCCTCAAAAAAGGTTTAGAGATCTTGATTTGCCTGTTGAATTGAGGATAGTACGCAGTACAGTTCATGATGAAGCTCTTGCAGACAGTCCTCTGGAAGTTGGACATGAATTGTACTGCACTGGAATGGAAGAGATCTCCAGAGGGCAACCATGCGGGTGAAGGGTTTCCTTAATAAAGAAGTCAGCTAATGTAGAGGCAGTCGGAAGCTGCTTCAAAGGAATAAAATGGGCTGCTTTAGGAAAACAGTCAGTTACAAACCAAATGATGTTGTAATCTCTGCTAAGAAGTAGAACCGTAATAAAATCCACTGATATGTGGGACCAAGGTTTATCTGGAACTGATAAAGGAGGCCAGGGACCGAAAGGTTTCTGCCAGGGAATTTTGTGTTGTGCACAGACAGAGCAATGGAAAAATATATTTTGCTATAAATATATACCAAACAAGCACAGTTAGCAAATCTCCCAGAATGTCAGGATTTTGTATGTATTAATTCAACCAAGGATGGAGGAAGACACGCCCCTTGGCAAGAGCAAGACACACCCACTTGTAACAATGCACAGCGATACACACGGCTCCTCGGTGTTACTTGCACAATCTCTCTGAAAAAATAGTCAAGTGTGCCCACAAGTTAATACATGATAATGCATATATAGACTCCTGTAAATAAACTATATAAGTGAATTATGATGTCATTGCTTGTAATTTGTGAGTTATGATGTCTCAGCCTAAGCCTTGTGCTTTTATATAGTGACAGAACTCCCCTTAGGTTTATAATATCTATAGATTTTACAGCACAAATTGTATTATCCCATATATTATGATTATTTTTTTTAACTTCATGACCATTCCCTTTTAAGCTATGGTTTTTCTGATTTGTGTAAGACTAAAGTGATAATAAAACTTTTAATTTTCCAATATTGAACGAAGTAACAGTAATTACCTCCCCTTATAATTATCAGGACACAAAGTTCTGATTTGTAGTTCCTGTTTTTAGTATCTGTCATTTCAATGGGTGACAAATTAACTTCTATAATCCTAATCAAACAATTATCGTGGACCCACTCATTACTGGGAGAAGATTTAAAATCCACTTACACAACACACTGAAATGATGCTTGGTACCACTGATTGTTCTGTGCAAATATACCTCTGTCTCATTATATGTGGATGTATACACAGTCCGCACACAAGAGCTGTTAATATGAGAGCACACAGATCACTAACAATAATGTCACGTAGCAATTATAGAGCAATCCATCACCTGTCACCTACACACACAGTGGAGGCAGCCATTCTGTGGGAGGGATCAATACTGATGAAAACACAGCCTATGAATTCACTAGGAACCAGTGACGACATCACTGAGAATGCAGCCTATCCATTCACTAGGAACCAGTGACGACATCACTGAGAATGCAGCCTATCCATTCACTAGGAACCAGTGACCTCACAGAGAATGCAGCCTATCCATTCACTAGGAGCCAGTGACCTCACTGAGAATGCAGCCTATCCATTCACTAGGAACCAGTGACATCACTGAGTGTGCAGCCTATCCATTCACTATGTACCAGAGAATGCAGCCTATTCAGTCACTAGGAACCAGTGACATCACTGAGAATGCAGCCTATCCATTCACTAGGAACCATTTACATCACTGAGTGTGCAGCCTATCCATTCACTAGGAGCCAGTGACATCACTGTCAAAGTACATTTGAGTAATGATTTAGCACACACAATGGTAGTATCACAATGTGCTTCAGAGATTTCAGTAACAAAATAGACTTTATCCTCTTAAGTACTGGTTCCTTCCATAGCTGCCGAAACGGGCGTGACCACAATTTTTTTTTGGCTCCTCCCACTACACAGGCAGGCTGTAGCCCTTTGTATCAAAGCCTTGAACCTGTAGAGGGGGTGGAGGGCGTAAAGAGGGTGTAGCACACACTTCATTCCCTGTCATGACCTGTGATAAAGGTTTCCATTATCTTATCAGGTGTATAAATCGTTGGTGGAGTCTGATGTGGGCGATGGTAATGTTTACTGATGTTACTCTTATCACAATTTAAAAATGTTAAAGGATCTTGCCCCTAGATAACGTAGTCTTAGGTCTCTTCCTCACCAGCATTTTCCAAACAGAACACAACTGCTAGAGGAGTAAATAAGAGACCCATTAAACTCTGTGTGACGCCATGCGCCAGCACGGTGGCTCAGTGGTTAGCAGTTCTGCCTCACAGCACTGGGGTCATGAGTTCAATTCCCGACCATGGCCTTATCTGTGTGGAATTTGTATGTTTGTTTGCGTGGGTTTCCTTCGGGTGCTCCGGTTTCCTCCCACACTCCAAAAACATACTGGTAGGTTAATTGGCTACTATCAAAAATTTACCCTAGTCTGTGTGTGTGTGTGTGTGTGTGTGTGTGTGTGTGTGTATAGTAGGGAATTTAGACTGTAAGCCCCAATGGGGCAGGGACTGATGTGAGTGAGTTCTCTGTACAGCGCTGCGGAATCAGTGGCGCTATATAAATAAATGATGATGATGATGATGATGTCTATACTCCACCTTATGAGACTACTGTAAGCAGAGCACAGATCCCACTATAAGGGCAATCTTATACTGAAAATGAATTAACAATAAATATTATATTTTTGTTTTAGTAGAATAAAGGTACTCTGATAGCTAATGATACTTTATTGCTTGGGTATTGGTACTATGGCAACTAATATTCATATTAATTAAAGCAAATGAGGGTTATGTTTTGTTGAACACTTATCACAGTTAATGGAAAAATTACTTATCAACCGTTTCACCTCCAAGGTGCACACTGTAGAGACAGACAGACAGTGGCCATTTTTCCCGCAGGTGATAACTCAATTATCACACAGTTCACCAGTATTTCTTTAATCACGCACAAGTGAGACACTTGTTTCTACAGACAGAAATCCTGAAAACATGACCTGTTGGTAGTCCTTGAGGACTGAACTTGGACACCTCTGGTTTAAATGTTCTTGTAGACAAACTTATTTTTTTTACTTTTCATCTGCCTGTCTTAGTTTTATACTTTGACAAAGATAAGTACTCCCATAAGTTATATAATTTCCATGACAGTGACTTTTCTCCACGCAAAATCTTTGAAAATCATTGAAACTGTTGATGAACCCAAATTAACGAGAAGAGAAAGACTGTTTCACCTTATTTGAGATCTAAAGCGACGTATGGTGTAGATTTTATGCCTTCAAATGTCAGGTCTGTCGCTGTTTTTCATTTAAGAATTCTAGGATCTCTAATATTCATAATACATCCTTTATAAAAAGTTAATTGTCTGGCTGTGTATTCAGAAGGACGGGGGTACAATCATATTCTCTGTATATGCGTACTTCATCATTTGAATGGATGGGCAGAATATATTGCTATAGCATGTATAGTGCTGATAACTGCAAAGCAATAGCTTACTGATACATTTGTTCAACAGTTACATGATCATTATTTATATGGTCGACACCATAATATAGACAGGGTTGGAAAGTCGACAATAATAACATTGACAGTATTATTAGGTTGACAAATTTAATGTAGACAGTATTATTAGATGGTCAATAACATTACTAACTCTGTCGCTAACAATATCCATATAATGCTGAGACATTCGAATTGTTGTTCTAATAATACTGTCTACATTTCAGTTGTTGGCGCAATGTTTTCGACTTTCTGAATGGCAGCAAAATGAATGTTTAGCTGTCGACCACACGATCCATTCAGTAATTCTGTTGTATATGGCGGCGCCAGCTGTGTATTAGCTGGAGCCAAAGCTGGTTGTGTAGTAGGCTAAGCTGGCACCAGCAGTCTGTTAAGTCAAGGTGTTGGCACTGCGGTTGGGGTGATGGTGTAAGCTGCGCGGGGAACATAAGAAGAGAGTCTGCTTTACAGCTATTAAGGCTGTGTGTTGGGTGCGTTTACAGACCCTCCATTAAAGGATGAGGGCGTCGGTTGTAATTTACGGGCGAGGTGACTGGTTGACAGGCTGCCAACCTCTTATCAGTAGGTGAGTGTGACACCTTGGTAGAGTATTGTAGTGATGTTGGTGTAGTTAGTGGCAAGGAGCCATGCCATGCAGTACAGAGGCAGCATGTATCCATGTGCCAGGGCAAAAGGTTCACACTGAGGGACAGGCTCAGATGGCTGGGGTAAGTGTCAGGGACTCAAGAGATACGAAACGTTGCTGATAATGTAAATGGGAACATGGCTCAAATGTAATTTGAAAAGCTATGTGTTATGGAGTGATGGTGCCAGTTGGGTATAAGTAGGTTATAGGAACGGCCGGGTATAATGATGTCAGTGTGCCAGGAGGGTATATGGAGGTTATATTGAGAGCCGGGTATAATGATGTTAGTGTGCCAGGAGGGTATATGGAGGTTATATTGAGAGCCGGGTATAATGATGTTAGTGTGCCAGGAGGGTATAAGGAGGTTATAGTGACGGCCGGGTATAATGATGTCAGTGTGCCAGGAGGGTATAAGGAGGTTATAGTGACGGCCGGGTATAACGATGCCAGTGTGATAGGAGGGTATAATGATGTCAGTGTGCCAGCTGGGTATAAGGAGGTTATAGTGACGGCCAGCTATAATGAAGTCAGTGTGCCAGGAGGGTATAAGGAGGTTATAGTGACGGCCGGGTATAATAATGTCAGTGTGCCAGGAGGGTATAAGGAGGTTATAGTGACGGCCGGGTATAACGATGCCAGTGTGATAAGAGGGTATAATGATGTCAGTGTGCCAGCTGGGTATAAGGAGGTTATAGTGAAGGCCAGCTATAATGAAGTCAGTGTGCCAGCTGGGTATAATGATGTTAATGTGCCAGGAGGGTATAAGGAGGTTAATGTGCCAGGAGGGTATAACGATGTTAATGTGCCAGGAGGGTATAAGGAGGTTAATGTGCCAGGAGGGTATAAGGAGGTGAGAGAACAATGACCCCAGCACTGCACCAGCGACTGCCCGGCTGACGTTCCTCAGTACACACAGCCAAGGACTATATACAATGTCCTCTGACCTCCTTCGCTCTCTCTGACCTCCTCAGGAACACTCAATTAAACTGTTGGCATTTACTTAAATTGATTATCACTGAGGAACAAGAACGGCTCATTGTCTAATCCCTGAAGGGCTATTATCAGTCACTACTCACAGACTGGTAGATTAATGTCAGGGCAGCAGGTCACAGGCTCCTCGTCAGACCACCTACCTGTTACACAGTGATCAGGTGCACAGAGACACCTACCTGTTACACAGTGATCAGGTGCCAGAGGCACCTACCTGTTACACAGTGATCAGGTGCCAGAGACACCTACCTGTTACACAGTGATCAGGTGCCAGAGACACCTACCTGTTACACAGTGATCAGGTGCCAGAGACACCTACCTGTTACACAACAACCAGGTGCACAGAGATACCTACCTGTTACACAGTGATCAGGTGCCAGAGACACCTACCTGTTACACTGTGATCAGGTGCCAGAGGCACCTACCTGTTACACTGTGATCAGGTGCACAGTGACACCTACCTGTTACACAATAACCAGGTGCACTGTGACACCTACCTGTTACACAGGGATCACAGAGACACCTACCTGTTACACAGTGATCAGGTGCTAGAGTCACCTACCTGTTACACAGTGATCAGGTGCCAGAGGCACCTACCTGTTACACTGTGATCAGGTGCACTGTGACACCTACCTGTTACACAGGGATCACAGAGACACCTACCTGTTTCACAGTGATCAGGGGTGCACAGAGACACCTACCTGTTACACAGTAATCAGGTGCACAGAGACACCTACCTGTTACACGGTGATCAGGGGTGCACAGAGACACCTACCTGTTACACAGGGATCAGGGGTGCACAGAGACACCTACCTGTTACACAGTGATCAGCGGTGCCCAGAGACACCTACCTGTTACACAGGGATCACAGAGACACCTACCTGTTTCACAGTGATCAGGGGTGCACAGAGACACCTACCTGTTACACAGTAATCAGGTGCACAGAGACACCTACCTGTTACACGGTGATCAGGGGTGCACAGAGACACCTACCTGTTACACAGGGATCAGGGGTGCACAGAGACACCTACCTGTTACACGGTGATCAGCGGTGCCCAGAGACACCTACCTGTTACACAGGGATCAGGGGTGCACAGAGACACCTACCTGTTACACAGGGATCAGGGGTGCACAGAGACACCTACCTGTTACACAGGGATCAGGGGTGCACAGAGACACCTACCTGTTACACAGACACATCTATCTACCTGTTACACGGACTTTAGTAACTAGATCAGCAGAATCACACGGTTTTATATTACAAATCACCATAAATCTATACACAACGACAAATCCCTGGTGCTATATAAAATACCCCCACAGCCCCTCCCATGCTCGGGTGCCACCCCCTGGTACTCACGGTGCAGGTCGGGACCACGGTGCAGAAGCATCCCAGCCCTGAGCCAGTGTTCCAGGGGCAATGATGCTGCCTTAATGTGCTCTGGTCCTGGGGCAGGAACCCCCGTGAAGCCGCTGTAGGCGAAGTGTGGGTGCGCCGTGCCCAGGGTGGGCAGGTGGTACAGAGGCGCTGGGTACAGTCCATGCAGAGGCAGAAAGCTTGCCTTGGGGTACAGCTGTGACACTGGCGCGGATTGGGACACAGCCGGCTCCCTGCCCTGGTAAGGAAACAGGCGGGGGCGCTCTTCAGCCAGGAGGGCATCAATTCGGAACTTGTGGGAGTTCTCCATTGCTTTCTGCATTGCTGAAGAGCTACAAACACTGAGCAAGGTGAGTAGCCCTGGTCCAGGCTTGCGGCAGGTGGCTGTAGACGGTCACTTAATGAAATAGATGGTAAGCTTCGTGGTCTAATAATTGCTTTAGCTGGCCTGGGCTAACACATCTTTGACCCAGAGGGGTAAGTAAAGGGGTATTTGCTGTGTAGATCCCTCACCCTCTTCCTTCTAATCCAGGGGATCCCAACTTCTAAACTCTCCAGGCCAGATATAGGCAGTGATAAAAGTTGATGATTGCCGGATCCTGGGTGATCACCTTCTGTCCTCTCTCTCCTGATTCTTTCTCAGCCTCTGCCTCATAGTTCTCAGTCCTGGATCTTGGTCCCAGCTTCGGATTGGTCCTCAGACAATTACCTCATCACCCCTTCACTAAATGGCAGCATGACAGTTCTGTAATGAGCTAATTAGCCTCTCATTGCAAGCCAAACCCACTCTGTCTAAGTCCCTGCCAGCTCATTTAAATATTAATATCCTGCATGTCCCTCTCTCCAGCACAGAGGAAAAGTAATAGACATGAAAGTTCCTCGTGTCACCAGGGGAAAGGTCTGGATGACTTGTATTGACCTTGTTATCCCCTCCCCCTGCCCATGATATAACAGTCAGAGTTCTGCAGCCTGTTCCTCTCCAGATGTTGGGGAACTACAAGTCCCAGCATGGTGGAGCTTGCAGTCATACAACAGCTTTATAGACAAAGGTTGCATGGCTGTAAGATAAAGACCTGCAAACACGTTAGTAATATGTCAGGCTGCAGATTAACACATAATAATACATAAATCAACGATGATAACAATGTTACAGACCTACTGCCAGGTAGTCTCCCTTCATGTTAGACACGATGCTGATTCTGGGGTGACAACTCTACGTTGTTCTCGGGTTGGTGTCTTTAGTAAAGTATTTTACTGATCTATCAAGTTATATTATATGTGTGGGTTTCAGATGTAAATAAATATTTCGTTATAACTGGTATTGCACATGTTTATTATTATTATTATTATTATTATTATTATTATTATTATTATTATATTATTATTATTATTATTATTATTACATGTATTATTTGGGCTTTTTTATATTTAATATAATATGTTATTTACCGTATTTTTGTCTTAAATTACAATTTATTGAAAACATTCAGACATTTACAGGGCAAAATCATTCCTATTTCCCGTAATTATTTTCAGACTGTTGCACAAATGTAAAAATAACTAAGATTGTAACATTTTGTATAGGCACTTTAGCACGGCAAATAAGTGTTACAAATTAATAGAAATGATCTATATATGTATTCATAGCTATAGTTTCTATATAGAAATTAAATCCAATTTTATTGTATTTATCGTTCTTTTTATTATATCTATATCTACCTATTTCATATCTAGCTATGTAGCTGTTAATCATTATCATTATACTAGTGCATTATTCACATTTGTGTCTATTGTACTGTACTTTTGAGTTCATTGATCTATGTTTAAACGCTTCACCCCTTCCATAGAATTCTGAATATTGTATTATATTCTGCAAGTGTCCCCTTACACCTTTATATCTTTATTTTTTCTGGTTTAATCTCTGCCCTCATCTCCAAGGCTGTTTTGTTGTAAACAGGAATTGATCTTTTAATCAGCGTTAAAATGTAATGGCAGCTAATTAGTGGTGGAGAGGTGTCTAATCTCCCTGGATGAGCAGGTTTTTTCTAAAGGGTTATAAAGAAAACGTTTAATGACACTAACTAGATAAGACAAACTTCATTCTAGAAAGTCGGCTCCATAAAGGTGTTCTCAGTTTATTACCAGTTCCTTGTTTCGATAGTAACAATGTCTTCTTTGTTTTAATGCACTTAAGTGTCATAAATCTTCCATCCGCTGCTTCATATCCAGATCTTTAATCAAGGGTTTAACTGACAATATTTCCTTGTACTCAACAGCTGGAGATATTATCCAGAAAAAAACCCCTCATAAAACAATTAAAATACAATTTACTAAAGGTTGCAATTTCCCAATCACCAATATCAGACCAGCGCCCTCATAAACAGGGAGAAACGAATTAAAACTTTATTAAAAAGAGATCGATACGTTTCGTTTTACAATTAAAGTGGAATGATCGGAGATAAACTATGGGAAATGAATGACAGGAGAAGGATAATAATAAAATAATAAACATAAAACGGATATTCCATAAGCCGTGTAGTGTGACATCAGATAATATTATTATTGGTATTACATGATTCACGTTTGAATGTAAAATGTATAAAAAAAACATATATATTTGTTATGATATACTCATTCTCTACATATATGTTATAGATAATAATAATAATGTTATTACATGGTTGTCAGACAACCACGTTTTATATATTTTGATGACAATGTTCTTTATTTTTTCATTGTTACAGAAAAACGTGTTTGAGAGTAAAAGTATGAAAGGCATCTAGAAGAGGATAGGGGGGAATCGTTTGCAAATAGTGCTACAATAATTGTTGTTGTAACTGCGTGTGTTAAAGTGCAGTGTGTTGACTTCTGCCATGCAGCAGAAAAGCAGTCTGTGTTATCTTCTTATACGAGACATTTACATGCTTTTATATATATATATATATATATATATATATATATATATATATATATATATATATATATATATATATATATATGTATATATATATATATATATATTATACATATGTTAAATAATCTTTACCAATCTTTACGTTTTAATCTTTACCATGGGAGGTCTGTAAGAATTTAACATAAATCTATTAAGCGCGTTGTTGTTTTATAGATATATAAATGCCCTGTATAAACTCTTACTGTTATATATTGCTGCACTTACTAAAAGGAGTCCATTGACTGCCAGTAATTTTCCCAAACCTTGAATGATGTGTTTTTGTGATTATGTACCATCTTTGTAATATATTTCTAAGCCAAGAACTGAAGAATTGGTCACTTTATTTGTACGCACTTGGCCTCTCTGCTCTGTATTGTCTTCTAACTCCTAAAAGAAAAAAATAAGTTGTGAAGACTAAATACAATCAACGATGAGTTGGAGACAAATTGCGTTTTCGGTGTATAATGCGCTTTTCTGCTACTGCGCAAGAACACAAAGAACTAGGGACCTAATTTAGAGTCGGACGCAAAGTCCGTTTTAGGCGTATCCAACAAAAAACCCACTACCACGCATGCGCAGAAAGCACCAAATCCGCCTGCATCTTGGACGCAGTTAACACTTGCGACAACTTGCGACTCACTACGAGAGATTGGGAGGAACACGGATTTTTGAAGGCGCGACCATGTAAATACATCCTAGTCGCAGTGATGCGTAGACGCAACATACGGCAAAACAGCTCTCAAACTGTGTGGCAGGAATTAGGTGGCGCAAGCAGTTAGCTAGCTGCAGGAACTGCTCGCAGCTCCATAGGGTATTAAGAGTGGGACGCAACTGGGGTTGCTTGCAACTCGTAATACCCTACCAAGCTGCGGCACACTCCCACTCCTACACTTCTTAAACCGACTTTGCGCCCGACTCTAAATGAGGTCCTAGATCTGAAACTAGTGCTTAGTGCGCTTGCTCAGAAGTTGAAAAGCCCATTATGCGCTAAAAACGCAATTTAAATACAGTTCATCATGACCCTGTTAAGAGATGAAATACGCAGCCGTTATACTGGTAAAAGTGCAAAGTAGCTCAGTAGGTAAATGTATCATAACCTGGTTTTGTCAACTCCCGCGAGTTCGGCGTCTTCGCAGCTTAAATTTAAAGCAGCGCTGCCTTGTAAAGGGAAACTTCCCTTTACAAGGCAGCGCCGCTTTAAATTTAAGCTGCGAAGACACCAAAGTCGCGGGAGTTGACAAAACCAGGTTATGATACATTTACCCCCAGGTGTGATAACTAAGAGTTAGGGGCCCATTTATTAATTGATGGGGTTTTGCCCTGTTAATTATAATCTGTCATCGCAACGATTTGTCATATTAATTTATTAAAAAATCATCCTGGGACAGCGCATCTGATAGGAGGGTGTCCCGGTGATGACTTCACTTACCCTGAAAACTCCCGTTGTCTGTCTCTCTTTTCCGGTCACTATCGCGTGACCTAAAATCACGCATGCGCAGAGACACCTGTGTGATAGTTACCGGAGGGGAGAGTAAGTAAGCTGTGGTGAGGGATCAGAAGATCGCTCTACCGTAAGGCTCTCCACATAGGATTTAATGGCTATCTCCATCTTCAGATGGCGTTAGACATTGCAGACAAGGTCCAAAAAGCTAAGGTCCCATAGGGGACCTGTCAACATAGATTAACCAAGAGCTATAATTTAATTACACCATGTACTTGCATTCACTGAGGTCTGGTTATGTGACACATGACACAAGTCATACCTTCTAACATTTACCTATCCTAAATTCACTCACAGCCACACCTCCTTCGAAGGGGGGATGAACCCGTCACACCTGGGGCATGTCCACATGACAGTGGGCGTGTCCACAAACTGGGCGTGTGTCTAGCACTTCTGAAGAGTTGAGCCGCTCACAAACCCCTCCCCTAAAAACACCCTGTCGCCAGTTCACTGGTTGTCCTTCCTTGGACCACTTTTGGTAGGTACTAACCACTGCATACCGGGAACACCCCACAAGACCCAACGTTTTGGAGATGCTTTGACACCGTTGTCTAGCCCTTGTCAAAGTCTCTCAGATCCTTACGCTTACCCATTTTTCCTGCTTCCAACACATCAACTTCAAGAACTGACCACTTGCTGTCTAAACTATCCCACCCCCTTGACAGGTGCCAATGTAATGAGATAATCAATGTTATTCGCTTCACTTGTCCGTGGTTTTAATGTTGTGACTGATCAGTGTATAGCATCTATAGTTAGATTACATTTTAGATCCTTGTTTATGAAATAAGGAAATTATAGCATATTAAAATTTATCTGTTTCTCATGACATAATTGTTCTTGTTTGGCCCTTTTCACTGTGCTGACCACACTTGATAATTGATTTGCTTCTCTAATTAAATTTACTGTCAACACTGATAGCAGTTCTGTAAATCTACACACGTGAAAAACATTTCCAGGGAAAGTTGGTTTATTATCCATTACAGAGATACGGCTGTTGTTGTTTTTCTGTGTGCAATATAATCTACATATTCCATTGTGAATGTTGCTGCAACCCGTATTCAAATCGACGTATTCACAAAAAGAAGGTATTTGGTGGTAGAATCTGGCCGATAGTTCTAATAAGGTGAAAACGCCATCTGTCCGTCAGACAATTTTCTTTTATGTGAATTGGACCAGAATTTTCTGATCATGAATTTAAGGGGGTTAAATTAATTTATAATGACATTAAGGAGACAGTATTATTTGACTGCTAAAAGGGGCAATAACTAATTATGAAGGGGGCAACACTTACTATTTCAAGATGGTACACTGCACATTTGTGGCACTACAAGTGACAGCATGCACATAGGTGCAAGTGATTGATTCATTAAAGCAGTTTCATCGGAAGAACGGACTTTTAAAGATTTTTAATTGCTGCTAATCCAGAAATGATGTTTCGTGAATTGTATAGAATAACAATTGATTTTATACTGATCATAATTTCAACAGAAATGTATCAACTTTTTTATGCGGAATAAGATGAACATTAAAAACAACAAATCTTTAGCCATGTTCGGTGATGGTAAATTTGACAGAGAACCAATTTAACAAAAGAACTTATGCTAAATTTGTATTTCTATGAACGTCAGGTTCTGTTGTTATATATATGTGAATTAGATGGGGGGGGGGGATTCTCTACAAAAATATCTTTTGGAACTGAATTAGAGTCTACAGCGATGGCAGTTAAAAAAAATTAAGGGAAGGGACACCATTTATTTGTTTAACTGGACACCTCTGTAGAACGGACTGTGAAATAAATGTAATTGCTTCTAATTCAGACTGAAATGTTCTTTATTGAATGTGACAGAATACAGTGAGCATGTTTTCAACATAAATGTATCAACTTTTTTAGTTGGAGGATTTAACACAATAGGAAATTTGGTAAAATAATCCACTAAACTTGCATTTTTATAATCATGATTTTCTGCTGTTTTGTATATGTGAGTTATGTGGGGAGGGAATCAATAATATTCCTCTCGAAACTTCTTTTAGAGATAAAATCCTTCTTTCTGCTAATTTTTGTATATACAACTTATTATAAACATATAGAGCCTGGGTCATTAAGGCATGCAAAATGAACGTATTGTGGGTATTTTGAAAACCGCGTGTAAAGTGGGCAAGCGCACGTCTGTATTCAACTAGAAGCGGATCTTAAGAAACATCTCTTGTTCAATATGGGTCTATGTCCCCTCTGTTGTAACAGACAGGACACTGCAGGAAACGTACAATACATAAGTGAGATATAAATTCTCAGTGTAACGTACAGAAAAAAAGTATTAAATTATTGTTAATAATATAGTAAATAATAAAAACATTTTAAAAATAGTTTTTTTATTTCCATTTTTCCCCATGAAATACATTTGTTATTATGTTATTAATGTCTACTGTACATAAAATGCATTTTTACAGTTGCTCTTGATTGCAAACACATGTTATAGCATGCATACGGGACCGTATCACTATCATCACTATCACTCAGCCCTTACACCTGCCTTGTAACTGGTGCAAGTGATACAACTCGACATTTACGTTCCTTATTGAATAAGCCCCATATTTGTTATACAAATGTGACATTTTGGTAAACTGAAACACTGAATTGAATTGACATTTGCAGTGTATATTATTACTAAGAAATTATGTATTTACAAATTTATTTACCATTTTGTCATGATGACCGTTTCATTTAGCATGTTGAGCCAAACCCCCCTCCTCCTCCCGAAACACATCCTTCTGAAGCTGCTAAATGCTGGTATATAATATCCTCTGCCGCAAATGTTGTTGCTTCAGCATTAAGGATTTTTTGTAGATGAGGCCACCAAAGAAATCAAGCTGTTCCTTCTTAGAGCCGCTCAATACCTTGACCTGATTGGGGTCTCCAATACCTACCCCACTGTGATCTCTGATTGGTTGGTGTAGACAAGGTATGCGATAGAGGTTGAACATTGAATGTGGCATTCATTTAACACTTCTGCAGTTTCTATACAAGTACTGAAACTGCTATAGCAATGGTCTTAGGGTTCTGAGAGGGTCTGTGTAAGACGGGAGCACATCTGGGACCAGAACATTCAAATATGGCGGTTCTAAAATGGTGTCTCTTATGTTAGTTCCTGGAGTCATACTTGGACCTGACAAGCTCATGAAGACAGCATTATTAGCACACATGCATACTAGAGGCTTATGCAGACAAGGTGGGTGGCCCAAAAACCCATTGCAATAGGTAAATAGCTTAATACTAAAATTGTTTATAAATAGATTAAATACAGTATAGCTCTTTCTTCTTAAATATATACATTCTGCATGTTAGCATTGCAGGTTAAAGGACACCTGTCACCATGAATTGTCATTTTCTGATACAATGGAGTTTATAAAATATATCACCTATATATATTGTGCTTTCTATGCGTTGCAGATGTTTTAAAGCAGCAAATTATATGTATTTATTTTCTTTATTTAAATAGCAAGTTAAGTATTTTTTTAGCATGCATCCTACAAATTATTATCTCCTTTTCAAAAACTCTGGTTGGAAAAATGTCAGTGTGTAACAGACTCATAGCTCTTAACAGGTCATATGATGGTAGAGGTGGGGGGGATGTCACACTGCAGACAAAGCTCATAGGGGTGTTCCAAAGCTTCTCTGCTTACTACATGATGTGCCATGTGCCTGTGGTTGCCACGGTAGTCCAGCATCCTAAATCATTAATTGCAGTCTGAATAAAAAAACAAACAAGGGAGAATGGGATTGGTGCTTTAACTTTTAGAGATGCTTTGTCATCATGTTGGAAAAAATTATGAATAACACAATAATAATATAACTATAGTTCCACTCTCTCCATTAGATGCTTGCCAAGTCAGTGACTTTAATCAATAAATGAACTACTCTGCAAGCAGCAATGTACGCTGGTATACATTATACCTCTCCTACTTATTCACATTTCTCACTTAAAAAAATGTTAAGTCAGAGCAAAACCATTGCATTTTCTATGTTCCTGGTAAAAGCAACAAAGTATCACAAACTTTTATATGTATCATCACGGCAGCAAAGATTGAAAGTAACGATCACTCTGACGATGGATGCATGCATGAAGTGTTAAAAGAAGTGGTTCCCTTTGTATGTTTGTGATATTTTCGTGTATCTACCTTTTAATTAAGACTTGTTTTGCAAGTTTCTGTTATTATGTCTCAATGTCAAACAAAGTAGAATTAAATTTGTGTTCTTTGTGTTCAACTAAGCTCACTTTTCTAAACGCACCCAAGTGTTTTCAGATCAGTGAACTTAGAGAGTGTCCACTATTTTGTTGAAGACCAGCAGTGACAAGCTCCCTACAGCCTAGAACTGGGGTGTGTGTGTGTGTTTGGGGGGGGTAGATGTTCTCATTTTGCAGAAAGGAGGGGTGCAAGAATGCTAGGACCTCCTGGAAACCCAGCTGTTGCTGAGACTGCACATGTGTATATATATAGCCTTATCCTGCTGAAATTACATTGTCTTTTCATCCCATCACCCAGCTCCTCCTCCCATTCATTTAATAAAGCACATTGCTGGCTGCCTGATACAGAGCAAATTTACTCAGGGGAAATCAGAGGTAGCGGTGATCTGTCCTCCCCCAGCAATAAGACCGCGTATGATTTAAAACTCCTCTATAAAAGACATAGACGGCTTAAATCACCAAGACTTCATAACGTAGCTCTGTTCTGTAAAAGAAGACATTGCAAGGTGTTTTCAATTAAAGTAATAATATTATCACTCACTCCACTAGGTAGAGGGTTGCAAAGGAGAATCGCCGTTGCAGTAACCTTATTATTAGTCAATAACATTATTGATTTTTTTTATAAACTGCCTTTGTCCTGTGGCCTAAAAGTAAAAATTCAGTCACGTCAAGTCTTCGCCAGTTCTGTTGTTTATAGAGTGGACATAATCTGTCATCCGTTTTTCTAATAATCCTGTATATGGGGATAGAAAGCAGTGTAACCCCTGCTTCCAATATGAGGTGCATAAAATATTTTAAAAATGGAAAAGCAGCTTGTGTATTTAAGACTGGAACTAGTTAATTAATATCTCCCAATTGATAATATTATGCGCAAAAAAATTATTCCCTTGTTCCTGCTGTTTAATGGTTGCAAAATAATGAAACATTTCAGCTTCTCTGAAACATTGAGGGAGAGCAGTCTTGCAGAGAGCAGCAGTGTTGTTGCACCAAAGTAAAGACTGACTCCAGCTTACAAGTAGATAAGCTATATACACATGTGCATTTTTTTCTGCAGGAAAGTAGCGGAAAAGTTAGTAACGATTGTGACAGGTTATTCCACCCTGTCTGTTGTTGCTGGGAACCGGCTGGGCTTACTTTGCCCTCGTCTCCTTTCGTTATTCTGAATACGCCCCTTCTGCTGCAGTAGGAGGAGCCTGCTGCCATCACTGGGCTCCTTTATGGCGCCCAGAACCACGTTCCTTCTGGGTAACTGTCGCTGCTAATGTACTTCCATGCTGGTACACTTGGGCTGGTACCCCTGACCACTTACTGATCAGGGTGCTGTGGATGAATCCCCCTGGCCTATCGCACTGACCGGAGCTGCTGGGTAGCAGCA
This sequence comes from Mixophyes fleayi, assembly GCF_038048845.1. Classification (NCBI taxonomy): domain Eukaryota; kingdom Metazoa; phylum Chordata; class Amphibia; order Anura; family Limnodynastidae; genus Mixophyes; species Mixophyes fleayi. The sequence goes on along the minus strand of NC_134408.1, from coordinate 145,612,810 downwards.
GAACGGTGGTACTGGAGAGCTGGGTCCAATCTCAGAAACAGCCGGAGAACGGAGTAGATTTAGGGTCTAATCTGCAGGTCACAGGATTACAGCCATATTGAAGAAGTTGTCAAGCAGGTCTTTGAAGCAAGTGATGTTTATTTGCTCTCACACGATAACATGATCAGGTCAGATGGAACATCAGAATGATACATTTCAGTGTACAAGACAGTGCTTTTTACACTGATTTGGACACTGGCTATTTTTAGAATCAGGATGCAACGTGTTTACATAAACATGGATTTACATGCATTGCAAAGCTAACAATATTTACGCTTATCTTTGATATTTTAAAACCTTGCTGTGATGTCCTGCATCTGGTTTTCAGACACAGAAAATCTAGGAGCCAGTCTTAATTAAATCTTTCTGACCTTCACACATCAAAAGATCTTATTAACATATTGGGCCTTTCTTTAGACAGTACGGAATACACATTCCCACAGAATGGCACAAACCCCAAACAAGCCATTTCGCCACATCACAATACACAAAAGACTTCCATCTACAAAGACTTATTGTATCAGATATATACCTTAAGAAATAATACATTTCCTCTAGAAATGATATAACAGATAAAAAAAATAATTCTGCCCTGGTCTCAAAAATAACAATTTTCTATATCAAAATATACACAATATCAAAAATAAGTGCATTGGCAATTATATAAATAAGCGCCCTGCACTATTTCCTTTAAATAAGTTTGTACCATAAGTTATTTATAAGTGATCCAGTCACAACGATAATTTGCAAATCGGATTAATATCAATTGGGAGATATAAACTCAAAAAATGAAGTCTTCTTTAAAAGCACCAATAAACCTTTCATTAATGGATCACCCTACAAGAGACGCTGATGCTGCAAAGCATTAGTCATTATAGCAAACTGTATTTTATATATTTTTATTCTTAACACTTTTTAGCAAAATTATTTTTGATTATTATTGTAATTTAATAGTGTGATAATAACATGCTAATTTTTTTCACATTAATAAATTCAGCCCAGGTCATAGCACTTAAGTGAGAAAATCTGAAAAATTCTCAGCAGAAATCTGTGTGTGAAGATCCCACTTATAGAGGCGTGACAGAGCGTGATACACGTCTATAGTGTGACGGAGCGTGATACACGTCTATAGTGTGACGGAGCGTGATACACGTCTATAGTGTGACGGAGCGTGATACACGTCTATAGTGTGACGGAGCGTGATACACGTCTATAGTGTGACGGAGCGTGATACACGTCTATAGTGTGACGGAGCGTGATACACGTCTATAGTGTGACGGAGCGTGATACACGTCTATAGTGTGACGGAGCGTGATACACGTCTATAGTGTGACGGAGCGTGATACACGTCTATAGTGTGACGGAGCGTGATACACGTCTATAGTGTGACGGAGCGTGATACACGTCTATAGTGTGACGGAGCGTGATACACGTCTATAGTGTGACGGAGCGTGATACACGTCTATAGTGTGACGGAGCGTGATACACGTCTATAGTGTGACGGAGCGTGATACACGTCTATAGTGTGACGGAGCGTGATACACGTCTATAGTGTGACGGAGCGTGATACACGTCTATAGTGTGACGGAGCGTGATACACGTCTATAGTGTGACGGAGCGTGATACACGTCTATAGTGTGACGGAGCGTGATACACGTCTATAGTGTGACGGAGCGTGATACACGTCTATAGTGTGACGGAGCGTGATACACGTCTATAGTGTGACGGAGCGTGATACACGTCTATAGTGTGACGGAGCGTGATACACATCTATAGTGTGACTAAAGCTTTACTAAAGCATCTAACAAGGAGAAATGGAGGTGTTGCCCATAGCAACCAATCAGATTCTAACTCTCATTTTATAATATGTACTAGCTAAATGATAGGTGGAATGTGTTCTTTTTAGTAGATTTAGTATATTTATTCTATAACATATTACTCCAACTCACATCATTCATACTGTGGGATTAACCTGATCTTCACAGATCCCAATTCATTACAACTGTACATTAACTCACTACTTTCAGAACAACTCCACTTCCAATATAAGAAGCACACAAGGGGACAGTACAAGGCGAGAACATTAACTATGCTCAGCTATCGCTAAAAAAAACAACAAATCAGGTCCACGCCTTATGAACACCGATAAATTACATAAAGACCATAAAATGACGCTCGCACAAGAAACCTTAAAACAACTCATAAAAGCTAAAGGAGAATTGAATGTCAAACTGAAAGAGAAACAAAAAACACTTTATGCTTGTTTATTCAAAAGATTTCTATAAATCCAAGTTGGACTCTTAGCTAAAAAGCTGAAAGTACTCAGAGATTTGTACACTATAAAATTTGCGATTAACAAGGTAACCTATCACATGATCCGTGCTACCTCAGCGCCACATTCAAAACCTACTGTGAGTTACAATGTAACTTCTACCTAATCAAAACAATTTAATTGGTTCCAACAAACACAAGAATATCTTGTCAGTGGTCATCTCCTCAGAACCTCTCACTTCCAGGGCAGTCCACTGCACCATGTAGACCAATCAGAGGAGACGCAGGGTGTCCTCTCATTGAACAGTGTACCATGCCATCCAATCAGAGGAAACTCAGAGTACACACATTGTCTCCTCTGATTGATCCACAGGAATCTGGGTGTACAAGACAGAGACTATACCGGGAATAGACGCAAAAAAATTCTCTTCATCAGCTTCAATCCATCTTCTTTCACAATGGGTGGAAGAGCTGTTCCATCCATGGCTATAACGCTCTTGTTTCATCTTGCGGATCTTGTAGTTGAAGGTAGAGATGGTACCACTCTCGCTCCTTCAATAGCTGAATTGTCTAATTCAATTTCAATGTCATGTTTCCCGTTCTCCTGTGTTTTTGATTGAGCTTGTTGCTCAGGATGAACTACTTCTACTGATATTTGATTGATACAGAGGGGCGGATTTCATTCACCACGAGGTGCTTCTGTGCAAAATACAGGGAGACACTTGTCAGGAGGTTCCTATAGAACCTCGTGACTAATTAAATTGGCCCCAGAATCTTCATCAATCACAAACTTCTGCTAATTGTTACAGAAGTCTGTATTCTTTTTGGCCCTTACTGTAGTCTACCAGAATTCCTTCCTTTGCATCAGCTTGTTCTTTAGCACATGTACATAGGCTTTGCTTCCAATTATTCTAATGTACGCAATTTGATAATCATCTATGCTAAGGGAGATGGCATTTTGAGCGTTTTAATTTTTCTCTATCCAATTATCGCAGAGTGAAATATGCCTGGCCGATGGTGTATATTCCCATGACTGGTAATTCTGGTTTGTCAAATTGATCACCATAAGCTTCATTGAGTTGCTATTAGCAGCCATTGTTCTGGAGACTTCCGTGTGTTTTATTAAAGCGCAAAACGTATAAGCTGCTTCTTACACTGCACAGACACAAATCCTCGGTCAAATGTCAGTTTTTAGTTTACTGTCTTCAAAACCTTTTTCAGAAATAAATTTTGTATTAAAAACTTATAGTAAAAGTATAAAACACATGCAGTACAGTAGTTATTGTAATAAGTGTATGAATAAACATTATTCTAACAGTTTGAAAATGGGAATTACTATTTTCTTGTACTAGGGAGGAATTCAATTGCCGGCAATTATGGTAGAAGTCTCCGCTCATTTTGAGTGGAGATTTCTGTTAAATCTCCGCTGCAAAGTGTCTCACAGACATTCGTGGCTAATTGAATTGCCCCCTAGGAATTATTAATATTTTTCTTGTTATTGCTGAAGATCAATATAGTAAGCATTATTAAAAAGGCATTAGGAAAAATAACAAAGATTTGGTTAACTAGTTTAGTAGTTTTTAACCACATTGTGGCCTGAACCTAGATGATGAATATATGATTAGATCTACTATTCTATCTGGTAGGATGGAAAATCAGGGTGGCCAATGATAGCCATCTCACAAATAGGCTGGGGGCTAAAAGGCACTTATCTGTTTTTTTTTTTATTATACATTATGTTTGTGTGTGGAAAATTTTTGTTTTCATGGTTTGAGTATAGACCCTTATGGGTGACCCTCTCCTCTTGTCATCGGTGGCTGCCTATTTTTTGGGGGTGCTAAAGAACTAGTTCCCCTGGGGAAAGCTTCGGCCTACCTGGGCGAGAAAGAGGCTTGCCTGAGTCTTGAGGCAGAGGTGGGACCGAGGACCCTGGCTTTCTACGAGGCCTTTTGGCTCTGGAGGCCGGGGATGTCAAGGGGTGCTCCCTAGCTTCGACGAAGGGGGACTTGAAGACTCTTGTCCCTCTCTGGGGTCTTTTGCCTTCTGGGGGACAGAGAGAAACAGGGCCCTTTCCCTTTAGAGAAACTGACTTTCGCCCTTCAAGTATAACAGATACACATCTCAACAATTTCTTACATTAGCACTCTGAAGACATCAAATAATATTAAATCATTGCCCTGACTGGTGCTTAATAATAAAATATTCTCAGATTTGCTTTGAATGTTCTTTGCTCTTCATGATAAAACTCCAACTTTTGTTTGGAATTACACAAACCAACCACGGGACCTCTCAAAGACAGATGTCTTTACTTTTAAATCAGTTAATACATTTTAATTATCCCCAGGTGGACTCTTATCAGTTATTTATATGACTTATGAAGGGAAATTAATTGCACCAAGAGTTATTTTGCTGTATATTAGCAAAAGGGACAATACCTATGTAATCAATTATTGTCTATTTTTTATTTGTAATGAATTAAGAAAAAGCTTTAGAGTTGTCCTTTTTTTATTTGACATTAGAGAGTATTTTGTGTTGAAAAATTCCAGTGGTAAAAATTTCAGTATAAATCCGTTTAGGTTCCATGATGTAAGACAATAAAAAGTCATATAGCCACTGTATATGCTCATTAAGGTCTTCTAATATCATATCTTCCATGTTGTACTGCAGCCATGATGGCTATTACCCGCACCTGCGCATAGGCAAACCGAGGGGGGGGTTTAGGGCCTGGAAACCCCCTCCAAGCCTGCGGCACTGTATGATTGAGGTGGCTGGACCCTGCTCCCGCTTCACACAGCTCTGCTTGAAAAGGGAGAGCTGTGTGCACCTAACAGTAGTGCACGCAGCATTGTCCATGTATATTATGGGGATAGGAAGAGTTGGAGACCAGCCAAGCACTGTCTAAAATTATAGCCACGCCCCCATGCATGCTGGTCACGCCCACTGTCGGCGTGGTGTGGATACCCCCCTTCTACAAATCCTGCATTTGCCTCTGCTGCGACTGGTGCCTGCAGCAATGAATGTGTGTTTGGAGGGGAGGATAGGTGCTTCATGGATCTAAAATGTTGGAAATTATGTAATATCCTTATAATTTACATGGGCTAAGTTGCTATATTTTGTATATTTTATTAGTCAAGGGTCACTTGGTGACTATTAGTATTTCCTCTCGTACCTCAGTAGTAAAGTAAACAAGTTAATTCAGTTCATGGGTTAATCATACTTTATCTGCAATACATTTCATCACTGTTGTCATTTACAAAATGACGCGATTGGCCTCATCCCGCCACCTCCCGCCCTCCGAAATGGCGTGATTCACAGAGAATCGCGTCAAATGACGCGATTCTCGGTGAGATTGGGATGCGGGAGAAATGCCAGACTGCGGCCTCCCGCCCTCCAGTCACGCCCCCTCTCCCGAAAACAAGTTTCCGGGAGTTGGTAAGTATGATATATCTGTTTGTGCAAATACACCGATTTATCCAAATCACAGTGCTTCCCTACAACCCATCTGTTCCTACTTTTGAAGAATTGCGAGTCCAGAAGGAAAGGCACATGGTGTTAACTGTAAAAATGTCACTTACACTTTCATCCTACTTATGCTTTAGGGCAGTCTTCATTAAATTAAACTTATAGGACCTGATTCATTAAGGAAAGGAAAGCAAAAAAATCAGTAAGTTTTCTCCTGCACAAAACCATGTTACAATGCAAGGGGTGCAAATTAGTTTTTTATTTGCAGATAAATTAAATACTGTCTGTTTTTTTATGTAGCACACAAATATTTGATAGCTTGTTTGTATACTGATATATAAAGATAATCTAGGACACGCCCTACCCCAACTATAAATCTGTTCTCACATTTTAAATTTACCCCCCCCCCTCCAATGCAACATGGTTTTGCTTTACTTTCCTTAATAAATCAGGCCCATTAAATTCTCTTCTAAAATTCTGCTGATTCCAGCCTCCGTTATATCTTAAAATTGATAAAGAATGAAGGAACATCGGGACTCTCTCTATTTTATGCGTCATTTTTGTGTATTTTTCGTGGTGGTATTTGTATCGTGGCCAGATGCCTGTTCTGGCAACGTTACAGTAAATTCCCAGATTAATATAACTGTGTCAGCATTTACTATTGTAACTTTTTAGTACAAATACCCAGACGTGAGTCCAAGTTATCCACCAGTTACAGATATCCTTATCTGTTCAGTAAATAGAAACCAGATATTGGCACATCTTAGTTCATCCAGTTCATGAACTGATTAGTTTATAGCTGCAAAAAATATTTTTGCACTTATTCAACTCAACTGAATCTGGAAGAGGAAACTGAACAGCACTTTCTTCCTGTGAGTGTTTAGGCAAATGTCATCCTTTCATGCCTCGCACCTATGTCCTGTGTATATGGATGTGTACAAGGCTTAGCGACAAGCGAAAAACTTGTCTGTTGGGGGACCGGTATAGATTTGGCATTACTTACTGCTAGTGCTCCACCTCATACCCATCCTATTGTGTCCACATGTGAAAACAAGACTTTGTGTTATGGGATAAGATAATTAAACCACTGAGCCACAGGAGAATGGCCGCATGGGCTCTGTTGGATGGCGGTCTGGGTAAAGTGATGTTTATTATATCTGGATGTGCAACTATAAGACCTAAATAAGCAGTAAGATAAATGAAATGAATGCATTTAATGGGATGGTACTAGAGCATGGAGCCGCTATAGGGCCCTAGAGGAGAGGGGGCCCCAGTAATGCCAAGATATCCTCCCAAGGTCTCAGGGTAGAGGCGTGCATGTGCCTGCTGAGGGGGGTGGGGCTGCATCACAGAGCTCTAACGAAATGTTGCTGTGATCCCGGCGATCCAGTGTTCCGCCCCTGTTCTTGAGTTGACATTTTCACTTTTGCTGGCACGCGTATTCTCATCTGCAATCTCGCCAATTGCCGCAGTTGCAAGGGGCACTGTTATGGTAGACAAACTGGGGCTTTTGCACAGCATTGAATGTGCGTTAGGAGTGTTAGAACATGGTAATTTGTAAGCCCTAACCAGGATTTGTAGAGAGGGGTTTCCATTCCACACTACGAGTGGGCGTGGCCAGCATGCTTCGGGGCGTTGCTATAATTTTAGACAGTGCTTGGCTGCTCTTCAACTCTTCCTATCCCCATCATATCAGGGCCCTCTTAAGAACCTCTTGGACCCCCGGGCACAGCAGTGCACCGGGGCCCCTATATATACAAAAATAAAAAAATAATGATTATATATATGGGCCCTGCAGTCCAGGGGGGCCCGTCGGAGGCAGGAAAAAGAAAACCCTGAAAAAAAAGAAGAAAATACTTACCGTGCTGTCAGCTGGCGATCCGGCTCCCTCCCTGGTCTCCTCCTCCGTCGCACTCTGCAATGGATGTCGGGCGGGCGTGATGACATCACGCCCAACATGCACTGCCAGCGCGACGGGGAGGAGACCAGGGAGGGAGCCGGATCGCCAGCTGACAGCACGGTAAGTATTTTCTTCTTTTTTTTCAGGGTTTTCTTTTTTTTCCTGCCTCCGGAGGGCCCCCCTGGACTGCAGGGCCCTTGGGCACCTGCCCAGTGTGCCCAATGGGAAAGACGGCCCTGCATCATATACATGGGCAATGCTGCCTGCACTACTGTTAGGGGCACACAGCTCTCCCTTTTCGAGCAGAGCCGTGTGAAGCGGGACATACCTTCCAACTGTCCCTACAATCAGGACAAAGTCCTGACTGAGTGTGTCAGAACAGTTAACAGACTGTCCTGCTCTCTCCTACCTGTTCTTGCTGCTTTCACTACTTGTTGGGGAGAGATGGCTGTGAAAAGTGCAGACAGAAACGATCTGCACACAAGCTGCAAAGTGGCTGGTCCCAGGGCAGGGTCCAGCCACCTAAAGCATGCAGTACCCCAGGCTGGGAGGGGGATTTCCAGGCACTAGGAAACCCTCCCTCGGTTTGCCTATGCTAACTAACAATGTCTTGATCCATGGCTTTTGCTGCACATTGTGGGCGTAATTCATGTTAGGACGTACGTCCATTTGTGTAGCGTAAATTGAGTGATTCTGCACTGCGTTTGCCCAAAAACAGACTTTACACCGATGACCGCAAATGAAACGAAATTCAAGTCGGACCGCAAGTGACACTTAGGACTGCCTACGACATAAGAGGCGGAACGAGGAGGAAGGGATCAAACTAATGCGGGCCGTGTACAGTGAGGACGTTAAAAATGCATGGTATATAAAGTATGCATTGACGTCCTCTTTATATAATTAATGTAAAAAAATATATATATATTTGAAAATGAATATTTATATAAATGATTATACTATTAAGAGTTGTTATTTTATTTTATGATCAATTGAAAGTTTTATGTGTTCTCGTGTGATCTTTTATTATACATATACTGTGCCTATACAAGTACTGTTTAGGCAGAGTGTACTTACACCCAGATTCATCATCTTGAGATCCGCTCGGATTTGAATACGGCAGGAAGTGCGCACAAGTTCCGCACTCATTTTAAATGCACAGCTTACATTCACGTTGCGTTCGGACAGGAGTCAAGCCCTGTGTGTGATAATCTCCTGCTTGGAAACATGTGAATCACTTTTTTTCTCATTGAGCTTATTGCTCTTTATATATTGGAGCACATTTTGTCCTGCATTTGTGACCTACAACCCCACTTCCCTTCTGTTTTGTGACTACAGGTAAATAAACTTCATCCGCCAACGCTGGAAGAGACTGGTTCAACCTGTTTATAGGGAAGCTGGAGAACTGATGTCAGAGCAGGCACCATAGGAATATCACACTTCTATGATGGCTCATTATAGCTGGTTAATGAGCTCCTACCTGCTGATAACGCAGCAATTTGTCACCTGCTTCTGATTCCTCCACCTCTCACCCGGATTCTTGGCTCTTTACAGCACAAACTGCAGGCCCGTCTGTGAGTTCCCAGGACAAGCTGATAAGGGCTTATTATGGTGTGTGAGAAAACAAGGCCTCCCGCGGAGAGTCCAGACTGACACAGGGGTCATAAGACCGTTTTATCAAATTCTCCAAAGCTTCAGCCTATGAGCCAGAGCACAATGCTGAGTAGGAGCTGTAAGGTTAATATGTAATATATTACTGACCTGACTCACCTGCTACACAATGGTCTCCTTCAGCATTTACCACTTATTTTCCAATTACAGTAACCAGGGCTGAATTAAAGCAGAACTCTAGTTAGAGTTTAATTTTTACCTAGTATTCCCCTTCTTACCAACTAACAGAACCATTAGGTCTATATGCCAGATACCAGAGGGGTAAATACCGGTATAGCCGGGGTAGTAGATGCTATGGAGCCCGGAGCTGGCAATGCCAAACAGAGTCCCTGATCTGCCAAGCCCCATATAGCATCTAAGATTGCCCTCTTAAAGGCATTCAGTAGAGCCGTTGTCTAGTCATTTAACAGTGTGACCAATACCCAAGGTAACTAGACCTTAAGTCACAATTCCCTAATTTACACAATAATGACCTGTGAGGAAGTGAGATTCTGGATAAAGGCTAAGAGGTCATCTACAGACCTGAAACGGGTCATCCAATAAACCCTTTTCTTGGTCAGGTTACTAATTTCCAGCCAGAGGACTTACACATGTGAGAGGACCACTGTTTGTTACTTGCAGAAAGTTTTATTGGGCAACGAGAGGCAATACCATTAGGAGTTATTATTGCCTACAGTGCTGCATGCAGCCATTGATGCTTTTCAGTTGAAAGAATATTCCAGTACAGATCTGCAGCAGTAGGCATTGTCTTAGCCTTTATCGTGAGAACAGTGATGGCCTTCACCTCAAAACTTCATTAAACATTGTTGAAGACTATCGGATCTTCAGAAGGCCCAATTCTCAGAACCACCACAAGCTGTGTTTCTACCTGTTCTTACTAAGAGGCAAGCTTCCTGAAGAACAAAATAGAAGTTTACTTAATTTATTCTAGGGTATTAGGATTGCTGCTAAAGATTCTGTGAGAGTACAGAACACTAGTGAAAGTTTGTTACTGTGAACAGACTATTGCTGTGATCACTGTGATTGGTTATCACAGTCACCACATGACCATGTACCAGTTGATTCCTGCCCATTGTTCCATGACATGAGGATTAGTGCCCCAATATCTTTTCTTTATTTTTTTGGACGGGTGTAAAGGATTTGTTAATGCCTAATGTGTTGTTAAATGAATTACCAGACATAGAGGGAAACATTTTTGTACAGTGTTTATTAATAAAAGCCATGAAAGATACACAATTGCATGTACATAAGTAAAAATGCATCCTCCTAATTATGAGATCCTCTCATACTCCGATTCAATGTCTTGGGTGTAGGTGCCGTCATCCAGTTCATATGATCATACGCCTAACGCGTTTCGTCACAAGTTGGACTTGTTTGACAGCCACTCAATACTGCAATATCTGAATTTTTACATTCATCGGTTGCCATTAGGTCCCTTCCCTAAAGTTGGGAGGGGGGGGGGGGGGGGGGGGCTTCAGCTGTCTTTGACACTTTTCTTTTTAACAGAGCTACAGAGGAATGTTAGGGTAACACTATGATTTTATCTTCATGATTCATATATAAAAAATGTAAATTTGGCATTTGTGCTCCTTTAAGTAACGTAAACAGTCATTTAATCAGTCCTGGCCTTGTACAGCTTATTCAATGCAAGTTAGAATAAAGCTTGGAGTGAATGCTCAGGAAAGGCAAATCTGACCACAGAATTTTGAAACATTGCTGTTTATTGTTTTTATGTGTTGTGCACTTTACAGATGGGGACGGAGAGACACAGGTGTATGCTTTCTGTACTGCAAGTTCTTGTCCAACATGGGTTGTAGTTAATAATTAAACTGCTGGCAATAAATGGCCATTATCTTCATAATGATGGACATTAATTAAAAACCAAGGTCTTAGGCAGCATACTTTGATTTACTCATCAATAGAGCATGGAAAACAGTCATCCCAGAACATAGCCACAATCATTTAACCTCTCTAAACACCGACACAGTCACCATCACTTCAAGCCCGATATACAGTAACAAGGAGAGTCACCATCACTTTAACCCCTGATACACAGACACAAGGAGAGTCGCCATCACTTTAACCCCTGATACACAGACACAGGGAGAGTAACCATCACTTTAACCCCGATATACTGTAACAAGGAGAGCCACCATCACTTTAACCACTGATACACAGACACAAGGAGAGTCACCATCACTTTAACCACTGATACACAGACACAAGGAGAGTCACCATCACTTTAAACCCCAGTATAGACAGACACAAGGAGAGTCACAATTACTTTAACCCCTGATACACAGTAATAAGGAGAGTCATCATCACTTTAACTCCTGATACACAGACACGGTGACAGTTACCATAAGTTTAAATCAACAATACACTTAGACACAGGGAAAGTCACCCTCCGTTCTGCTATGTTCAAAATGATGATATTGTGCCAAATTTCTACTGATCTATAAAAGTAATCCTGAAGTATCTGGAGGTGCACATTGTCGGTGATCACACGCAGACTGTTGGTAATCACACACACACTGCCGGTGATCACACACCCGTTAGTGTCAGTGATCACACACACACTGTCGGTGATCACACACACACACATAGTGTCTGTGATCACACACACACACTGTCGGTAATCACACACACACTGTCGGTGATCACACACACACACACTGTCGGTGATCACCACACTGTCGGTGCTATCAGTCTAAGCAGGCAGGAGCTGTTTCTGATGCTCGGTCTATACAGCTGTGAGTGACAGGTTAATCAGGAGATTGGTTGGCTATGGGGGAGGGAAGTGCCTCATTAAAGTGATGAACTGGTTAAGCCTCATGTTTATTTAGTAGATATTTGTAATCCATATCTGACACAATTTTAAACTCTTTCCAAGGTCAATCACACAACTACTTAACCATTCAATGTTAATGGTGCCAGGATTACATTAGATTGAGGTGGTGTCTACTTGTTGCAGTGAAAGGTTCTACCACTAGGGGTCTCACTATTTACCTATTGAACTGTCTATCTTCATTACCTAACCAGAAAACAAATAAGGACAAAGATAGCCATTAGTTATTATTATTAATTATTATATAGTATTTAGTACCGTCGTTTCCTGCAGACTTCATAACAGTCAGACATACATCCTTAACTCTACTATCATCATCATTATCACCATTTATTTATATAGCGCCACTGATTCCGCAGCGCTGTACAGAGAGCTCACTCACATCAGTCCCTGCCCCATTAGAGCTTACAGGCTAAATTCCCTAACATACACACACACAGACACAGACAGACAGAGACTAGGGTAAATTTTTGATAGCAGCCAATTAACCTACTAGTATGTTTTTTGGAGTGTGGGAGTAAACCGGAGCACCCGGAGGAAACCCACGCAAACACGGAGAGAACATACAAACTCCACACAGATAAAGATATGGTCGGGAATTGAACTCGTGACCCCAGCGCTGTGAGGCAGAAGTGCTAACCACTGAGCCACCGTGCTGCTAGTTCCAAGTAAACAAGGCCTCCTACTCCCGGCTCGGCACTTTGTACTCAACTTCAAAGGAGCTTAAAGGTCCATTAAACCTAAACACCAATAACACTAATATCATTCACAAATACCTATGTAAAAATGTCAAAGATATTGATCATTATTGCAGACATTTTCCTATTCACAGCATGAATCCCATTGAAGGACGTTACCGTCAGACTCTTAAATTGCTCAGATCCAGCCGTTTTATTGGACATTTTTTTCTGATTCATTTGCGAATTGTGACACTTTGGTGACTCTTTGGATAAGGAGAACCCTCCTAGATTGCGGTGAGTTGTTGTTCTGAAGTTCCTTGCCCTCACCTTCGCTCAAGCAAGTTGGATGGGGCGTGGTCACACCTGAGGTGGGCGTGACCACATACCGGGGGCGTGCTTAGTGTCCGTTCTCTTCTCCCCTCTAAACCCCTTAATTGCATTGTAGAGCAGCATTGGACAAAATCTACCCCAACTTCCCCACCAATCAGGACAAAGCTGTCTAGATCCAGACGACTGGGAGGTACACTTTATGCCTTCGTGGTCAGAGATAAAGAACTCCTTAATTTTGGGAAGGGCTAAAAGAACCACGCCGTTGTACCCTTTTATGTGAATTTACACTTCTTGGGCACTGGGAATGACTGAGAGCAAATATGAATATTGATTAATTTTCCATTGTGAGACCCAGGCCCTTGTAACAAATGTATACGTGTTATATTCAGGTATTTATATACATATATAAGTATGATAACACCCAAACACTTAGTTTCCCGGGTCTCAGATAAATAACTAATGGAGAGTCAATAATCAGGTGATTTATATGAGCAGCTGCTTATTTTTATTATTTCATTCTGCTAATTTCAGGAGTGCGCTCCTATACGCAGCCCGCGCTGTGATCCATGTACATCAGGTTCTGCAGTGCGGGGAGGGAAATCGCCTGATTAAGATGTCAGATTTATTACCGTGGAGAGATGGCTGCATCTATCTCATCACCTCTCAGCTGCGTGAAGGTCGACAGCCACTGGTTGAAGTTCTGATTTATTGCTGGAGTGTCATTATAGGCTTATGTAGTGTCTATATAAATATTTCCTTAAATTTTGGAAAATGCGCGAAGGGTGGGCACTGGGACCCAACCTTTCATCTGTATTCAGGTATAATTGCAGTCCTTTAATTATCAAGACATGTGAGCATAAAAGTTGTGGTCATACCCCATGGGGGCATGTGGTCATACCCCATGGGGGCATGACCACTTCACATTGGGAATACCACGTTTCTGGGTGCAGCAATATGGATCGGTCACCTTGTTACAGGCGGCACATTTAAACATCTTGAGTGGATACAAAAAAGTTTTTCGCAGAGCGCATTACTGATTATATACCGCAGCGATGGGGAGCATACTGTCAGGGAGCTCTAATACCATCTACGCTCTTATCAACGTCTACTAGACCTTCAAACATCCTCTCTGACAAAGAGGATCCATGAGGACGGTCATCTTTGGACAGGAAGAGAGGAACGGGGAAAGAGGAGTAGGAGTTACAAAGAGGTCTCAGGCAGCATCTTATAAATGAATGCCGCTGGGCAGAGCTACAAATATCATTTGGAAGTCAATGAGGAAGTTGGCATGGCTACAGTAGGTGAGGTTCCCTTCTCTTCCGGCTGCCCTTAGGCATGTACCAGAGCGTCTAAATATAAATCTGTTCCAATGCTGAGCGAATTAAACAAGGTATTACTTATTTGGTAAAGGCTGCAGGGGGTTGAGTGCAGCCAAATATCTATATCATGGAGGGGTCACCTCCAACAGATGATCTCATGGTTGTAGATTAAACCCAGGGCATCATGTAATTCCTACACCCAGAGGAAAATAAACACTTTTAATACTGAAACTATTCATATTATATCCATAGTGTTTTAGTCTTGCTGGCACCATGACCCCAGGGTCAAGTCATCCGCCCTACGGTCAGAAATTTAGTTATTAAGAACTGTCAATCACAAACATGCTCTTCATCTCTCTGTGCTATAAATGTGATATAGATGTGCTAAGCTATATATATGGGAGAAAATCATAAGATTATTCTTACCTTAAATATATCCTTTCTTGTATACATCGGGTCACTTCTGTGCAATGACACACTATGAATTCAGTAGTTTATAGTATATGGGACAGTGATGGCAAAGTGTGCACTAGTGTAAAAGTGACAGCGAGATGCGGACAGTCACTGTCAGGAGACTTTAGATAGATATTACTAGTAAAATATGTTACACTTGGTTGCTCTGTTTTGCTGTCATTTCACGGGACCGGTAAATAACTCTCTCGTGTCCCTTCTTCCACCTTCAGTCTCTAATTAAATATCTGGTGTATAGAAATGAAACAAATCACCCAAAGCACATTTTCATTTCTCCTTTATTGATCGTTACCCTCCCCCTGTGGTCACCTGACCTCCAGTTAAAGGAATTAAATTTTAAACTTGACCCTTTCAGTGCCAGTCCCGAGATTGCAAGAATATACCAAGAATAATCTACTGTTCATGGCTGGTCCTGAACCTGTAATCACATACTCTTCATAACTAGACACAGAGGGGCACATTTATCATTAATCGGCAAAAGTGAGAAATAGTTATCAATCCTTATCGCAAGGATAAGGATTAAACTATTTCTCACATTTATTAAAAAGGGAACACAGAAACAGCAGTTCCGAAAAACTGCTGTTTCTGTGATAGAAAAAATCACACTTACCCCCCTCTTCGGACGCGCTGTCTCGGGATCTCCTCTTTGTTCCTCTTCTTCCTTCAATTGCGCATGTGCAGTGCACATGCGCACAAAGTCCCCACTCTGTCTCTGCAACTATCGTTGCAGAGAGAGCGCGCTGAGTGACAGGGAGGGATCATGTGATCCCTCCACACATGCGCTGTCCAGCTCTGCTCTTCGTAGCAGAGCTGACAGCAGTGGATGTCTTCAATTCGGATGATGTACGCCAGCTTCAGCTGGCATACATTAACAAGACAAGTTCCCGAAAAAAAAATATTTTCGGGACTTGTTAGATTGCGGCCAGAGCAGTCACCATTCTGTTGAATGGTGACTGCACGCAAAAACGATCAGGAGTGCAAAGCAGCAGATATCCATGATATCTGCTGCGATGCACCTTTAATAAATTTGCGGAGGGCACATTGGGTCTTTAATTCCACGGTAAGTGCACAATAGTGCACTACCGTGATTTGTTAAATATGCCCCACTATCATGTAGTATTAACTTCTGGTCATTAGACTGTAGCTACGCGATGCGGATCCTAGAAAGGTATAGCCCTCACTAAACTGAATAAAGAATGATCATTCATTCATTAAACTGGATTCTAGAAAGATATAGGGCTAGATTTACTAAACGGCGGGTTTGAAAAAGTGGAGATGTTGCCCATAGCAACCAATCAGATTCTAGTTATCCTTTATTTAGTACATTCTACAAAATGACAGTTAGAATCTGATTGGTTGCTATAGGCAACATCTCCACTTTTTTTTTCAAACTCACAGTTTAGTAAATATACCCCCATAGTCTTCACTAAACTGGATCCTGAATGATATAACATTAATTAAACTGGATCCTAGAATGATATAGTTTTCACTCTACTGGATCCAGAAAGATATTGGTCCTGATTCATTAAGGAAAGTAAGGTAAATAAAGGAGTAAGTTTTATCCTGAACAAAACCATGTTACACTGCAAGGGGTGCAAATTAGTTTATTATTTTGCACATAAGTTAAATACTAGCTGTGATTACCTCAACTATAAATACGTCCACAAATTTTATATTTAGCTCCCCCCTCCAATGCAACATGTTTTTTTCAAGGTGCAAAGTTACTCCTTTTTTTTGGCTTTAATTTCCTTAATGAATCAGGCCTATAATCTTCACTAAACTGTATCTAGAAAGATATAGGGCCTGAGTCATTAAGGAGAGCAAAACATAAAAAAGAAGTAAAGCTGGGTACACACTACAGAAATTTCGACCAACTTTTTATGCCGAGCGATTTTACATGCGATCGATGTTCCGATCGCTCGGTCCATGGACTGCATACACACTAGCCTTGTTTAGGACGATAAAGGGAAGAGCGGACGTCCCTTTAGTGACTTTTTACAGCTATGTTGTCGTGAGCAATGACTGTAATTTCGTACTCACTGTTGTGGATCGGTCGGAAGTTTATACACACTGCACAGCGGAAACGAGATTGGAACGAAAATATTAAACGGTGCGACCAACCAAATGAGACGATAATCGTCCATTTGGGCAGACTTTCGACCATCGTGTCACTGCACAGACTGACCCGACTTTTGAACGAGCGGTCGTATGTCGGCTGTTTGAGCCGATTATTGGACGAAAACAGTGTAGCGTGTACCCAGCTTAACTTTGCACCTGGGTAAAACCAATGTGATGGCAGATTTATAGTCAGGATTGATCAACTTTAAATTTCAGTGTAAAAAGTAAAAATAAAGCTATCATGTATTTGTGTGCTGCATGAAAAACAGTCAATAATTACAAAACTTTGTAAACATTTGTTTTTGTAGACAACACATTTGCTATTAGGCGTCATATAATACAGCATATATAAGCTTCCTTCTCATGTATGCGATACAGGCATGATCAATGAGAAAGCCCCCGGCAGCTTCAGAGATGAAACTACAATGAGGCAAACAGCCAATCAGAAGCTTCATCTAACAGAAGAGAAGTGTTTAGAGCTGTCTTTACAAAGTAGGGGCGGTATCAGTTTGTCTGTGGCTGCTGTGTTCACCAGGAACACAATCTTTCCAAATTCATCACAAACCGTGAGAATCTACCAAAATAAATTTACCACAAGATCCAATAGATCCTGGGGACCTGCCAACTATATATATATATATATATTCATCTGCATACATAGAAATCCTTTCCTCGAAATCCTTGAGGTGGAAACCCAATATAATTTCATTATGATGTATGAATTGTATTTATATATCACTTTTATTTTGATGCCTTTCTGTT
Organism: Mixophyes fleayi; assembly: GCF_038048845.1. Taxonomy (NCBI): domain Eukaryota; kingdom Metazoa; phylum Chordata; class Amphibia; order Anura; family Limnodynastidae; genus Mixophyes; species Mixophyes fleayi. Next base: position 145,594,942 of record NC_134408.1, on the reverse strand, counting down.
GTTATGATCCATGTTTTTCTTTGCTTGGTATTTTATTTGCCCTCGCAATTATGTTATTTAATGAACCAGATTGTTGAGCTATTTAATGCTCAATACATTATACCTGAGTGGTGTGAAACGCGTGGTACACCCTGTATACTGTGAATTGGATGGTCCAGTATAAGTCATTATCCCTCCTGCGTTCCACACTGAATGTTCCGTCTTCTACACTCAGTTTCCACATCTGAGTGGCTCCTACAGGCCCCGGACTACTGGCTGTCACCATCTCAGCTGGATTCAGCCAAATTCACTTTCTTCTTATCGTAATTAAAATTGACAGTAATTGGACTAATCTTCATTGCTGAACCCTCTAATGGAGGAGTGAGATACTGGACCTAGAGTGATCTGACTTTCTCTGAAATTATATGTAGCTTGCGACAAAAATAGCTAAACATATATTCTGTAATTGACGTAATCACTATTTTATATGAAATAGCCCTTCTCTTGCTTGGATCCTCGTCAATCTAAATCAAAACCACCGTGTAGTACGGCCGCCTTGTGAGGGTATAATATGTTTTCGGGATGGTGTTTGCTGGTCAGCAGTTAAGGGGTTAAACAGCACTTTCATAATCATTATACAGTGTGTGTGTGGGGGGGGGGGGTTCTTCTGGCAGCGTTGATACCATCTCTCCATATATACACAGACCTCATAAATATAACGAGTACACAACTCAGAGCCTTCCACAACCATTACCATGATTGGCTTATCAGTAACAGCTGAGGATATATATCAGGCAATCTGTTAAGGTAAAGGTTGGAGAGACGTGTCCGAGCATTGCATATAATTAAGGCAATAAGCATTGTGTAATGGGAATTGTTCTGAGAGTCATGAGTATAACGGGCTCACATAGATTGTATAGGTGCCTGGTCCCCCCCTGTTTACCAAGCGCCCGTTATTACAGGTAATGACTTAGGGCTAGATTTACTAAACTGCGGGTTTGAAAAGTGGAGATGTTGCCTATAGCAACCAATCAGATTCTAGCTGTCATTTAATAGAATGTACTAAATAAATGACAGCTAGAATCTGATTGGTTGCCATAGGCAACATCTCCACTTTTTCAAACCCGCAGTTTAGTAAATATACCCCTTAGTCTCTCTCGGTCTGTGTGTGTGTGTGTGTGTTAGGGGATTTAGACTGTAAGCTCCAATGGGGCAGGGACTGATGTGAGTGAGTTCTCTTTACAGCGCTGCGGAATTAGTGGTGCTATATAAATAGATGATGATGATGATTATGATGAGGAATGGTCGGTTCATCTGCCTCAGGGCCAGTTTCCTGATGTTATCCAACTCAGACAGTCAGGGTTTATTCATAGAAAATCTCCTCCAGGTTCTGTTGTATCCCAGGTCATCCATTTATAACCAGACGCTCCACCTGTATCGCTGTAATGTGATTGTTACTCTGCACTCAATCATCAGCTGATCATACATGTGCCATGTGCATTTCATATGTGCCAACCTGCGAAACCCTTACACCTCTATGTCATATTCTATGTAGAGGTTAATAGAATTGTATTATGTCTTGGTTGTTATTAGCGATCAACCTGCCAGTACCATTCACCTAATTTTGGATGCCGATCGTACTGTACCTCCAAATATGACCTGGTCACTGGGCATGATCATAATACAATTTTATTACTCTCTATACAGACATATGACACTACATCCCCAACATGACCTGACCACTGGACATGATCATAATACAATTCTATTACTCTCTATACAGACATAGGACACTATACCCCCAACATGACCTGACCACTGGACATGATCATAATACAATTCTATTATACTCTATACAGACATAGGACACTACACCCCCAACATGACCTGACCACTGGACATGATCATAATACAATTCTATTACACTGTATACAGACATAGGACACTACACCTCCAACATGACCTGACCAGTGGACATGATCATAATGAAACTCTATTACACTGTATACAGACATAGGACACTACACCCCCAACATGACCTGACCACTGGACATGATCATAATACAATTATATTACATTCTATACAGACATAGGACACTACACCCCCAACATGACCTGACCACTGGACATGATCATAATACAATTCTATTACTCTCTATACAGACATAGGACACTACACCCCCAACATGACCTGACCACTGGACATGATCATAATACAATTCTATTACACTCTATACAGACATAGGACACTACACCCCCAACATGACCTGACCACTGGACATGATCATAATACAATTCTATTACACTGTATACAGACATAGGACACTACACCTCCAACATGACCTGACCAGTGGACATGATCATAATGAAACTCTATTACACTGTATACAGACATAGGACACTACACCCCCAACATGACCTGACCACTGGACATGATCATAATACAATTATATTACATTCTATACAGACATAGGACACTACACCCCCAACATGACCTGACCACTGGACATGATCATAATACAATTCTATTACTCTCTATACAGACATAGGACACTACACCCCCAACATGACCTGACCACTGGACATGATCATAATACAATTCTATTACACTCTATACAGACATAGGACACTACACCCCCAACATGACCTGACCACTGGACATGATCATAATACAATTCTATTACACTGTATACAGACATAGGACACTACACCCCCAACATGACCTGACCACTGGATATGATCATAATACAATTCTATTACTCTCTATACAGACATAGGACACTACACCCCCAACATGACCTGACCATTGGACATGATCATAACACAATTCTATTACACTATACAGACATAGGACACTACACCCCCAACATGACCTGACCATTGGACATGATCATAACACAATTCTATTACACTGTATACAGACATGATCATCATATTCATCATCATGTATTTATCTAGCGCCAGTAAACAATACTGGGTTTGGTACACACTGAAGAATTTTCCGACCGACATTTTATCTACAACGACTTTACCTTCGACCGAAGGTCCGATCGCTCGGATGATTAATGCGCACACACTAGTCACGTTTTTGACGATTAACGAAAGACCGACGACCGTCCTGAAAGCGACTTTTCAAAGCCATATTGTTGTGAGCAAAGATTAGAATGTTGTACACACTGAAATGACTCATGAGGTCCATGTAACGTTATCCCCAAGAAATTTAAATAAGCGGCAGAGCATGTTCAATAGTAACCACCCCAAACCTCATAAAAAAGTGAAGGTAACACCTGCTATTGCTATACCGCTAGAAGCACCTAATTACCAAATTAGTGACGTGTGGACACCACACCACGTGGGACTAGTACAGGCATCAGAAATTAACATACACCCCCAAAGCAGTCGCAGCTCGAGGAACTATCGGTAGTTGGTCGTGGATCGATCAGAAACTTAAACACACTACATGATCGTTAGGTGGATTGGTCAGAAATATTAAAGAGTACAACCAACCACATGAGCTGACAATCGACACTTTTTGGAACGACTTTCGACCATCGTGTCACTATACACACTAACCTGACTTCCAACCAAACAGTCGTATGTCGGCTGGTTTGCCCGATTATTTGGACGAAAACGCTCCAGTGTGTACCCAGCCTTATGCAGACAGACAGCGAGGTAAGAGGGCCTTGCCTGAAAGCTTACAATCTATAGGACAATGGGCGTTTGATACATGAGGTATAAGTGCTACATATTGTATATTTGTCCAGCCAGATGCAAAGGTAAAAAGTGCTTAGTGGGCTGTATGATCCAGTCACACAGAAATGTTGGTCAGAGGGTTGTTGTCTTGTGTGAACTGTGTAGAGGGTGGTAATAGGGTAACCAGGGAAGGTTAAGAGAGTGGTTGAGGAATATTATAAGCTTGCCTGAAGAGGTGGGCTTTCAGAGAGCGCTTGAAGGTTTGAAAACCAGAGGAGAGTCTTATTGTGTGAGGGAGGGAATTCCACAAAGTAGGTGCAGCCCGGAAAAAGTCCTGTAACCGGGAATGGGAGGATGTGATGAGAGTGGAAGAGAGACACAGATCTTGTGCAGAACGGAGGTGTCGAGCTGGGAGATGTTTTAAAACAAGTGAGGAGATGTATGTAGGTGCAATTTTGTAGATGGCCTTGTATGTTAGTAGAAGTACTTTGTAATGGATTCCATAAAAAACAGGCAACCAATGTAGAGACTGACAGAGTGTCTTAGCAGATGAATTACGATTGCAAGGATAATCAATCTAGCCGCTGCGTGCAAAATAGATTGTAGGGGTGAGAGTCTGATTTGGGGAAGACCAGTAAGAAGGGAATTGCAATAGTCGATGCAGGAGATGATGAGTGCATGAATTAGAGTTTTGCGGTGTCTTGTGTAAGCAATGTGCGTATTCTGGAAATGTTTGGTTTTTTTTTCTTTCTTTTTTTTCTCAAAAGGTTTTTATTAAGTTTTTAGTAAAAGAATATGTAACAAACATAGCAGTTACCACAGGGAAATGTTTTTTTTAGATGTATATAACATGATTTAAATACAGAGTTGATGTGGGAAACAAAGGATAGTTCTGAGTCAAAGATAACACCTAGGCAGTGAGCTTGTGGGGTGGTATCAGAATGACCCTATTTGCAGTCAAAATACAAACCTTAATCTAGAAAACCGACTACATAACACTTGTTCCAACTAATTAAGTTAACAAATTCTAGTTCCTATTTAAGATTGTGGTGATCTTTCCCTAACAGTTGGGAAATGAATTACAGGAGCCGCTGACCAGCTACACTGGAACCAAGGCTCTGTGTACTCCCTTAATCATTCTCGATTGTAACAAGCCCCCCTCCCCTGGGAACCATTACTTCCCTGCTTGATAATTTACATCAGTCTTTAATTCTCCTTGTACCGCCGGCTGGACGAGCTGCTGCAGTAATTAGGCTAATGAAAAGTGCAGTACAGACATCTGGGATGACTTTTGCTGCACACCTGTCTCCGAGCACTCAGTAGTCACCCTGGTTTTCTCCACCATGTCGTCCCTCCCACCATTCACCAGCCTGAAAGCCAACACACTCCCAAACACATCTGTTACTCCCTTAACCACAATAGCCATCTCATCTATCATTGTTACCAATTGGCCCTTAAGACACATTAACACCTATTAATACCAGTGGACGTCCAATCTCCAACACAAGGAGATGTTTAGTGTCTGCCTTTCCAGGGAATAAAGGGTCATTTTACATATGGATCTTTAAAAGTCTGAAGGTTCACTGCCCCAGCGACTGGGTCAATAGGGCAGACTTATCATCTTAAATCTGAGTCATATATCTCTCGTCCATTGAGCTGACTATTAATTAATTAACGACCAAAAGTTTTCCTGACTCCTCAAGCTCTCAGAATAATGAATGAGCTTAGGTTAAGCAAAGTAAAAAAACAAAACAACATACATTAAAATAAACTGTGTCGGGGCTTTTATACAATTCCCTGTGGTGCAGTAGGGCTCTATAAAGTAAGTTGTAACAATGTTATATGATAGAAATCTATTGTGGGTTTTGAGCCAAACATTATTCCTGGAATGTGGAAACAAAATTGTTACATAGTTGAAACATTATTTAAACATGATGTTAAAATAAATATAGTATGTGTTTGTTTTGCAAGCTATCAAACTAAATGGAGATGCATTTAGAACACAACTGTGAGAAGCTTATTTATATATAATATCCAGTGCAAAAACTGGTGAAAATTAGAATTACATTTAGGTACAACATTTGCACTGAACTGCAGACACAAATCAGCATTTAGCTTGTATCTGTCTAGTGCAAGTGATACTATCAAAGCAAGTGGCTTATTGGCTGTGTTATGATTCGGTGCAAAGTTTGGCCCTGATTCATCAAGGAACGGAAAGTGAATGTATTGTGCATTTTATATTTTTTTAGAAAAAAAATGCAATTTCGGGCATACACAAAAAGGAGCGGATGTGAAGATACGTCTGGTGGTGAATACGGGTCTAGGTCCGTTCTGCTCTAACAAACACTGCAGGATACGTCCAATACTAACCTGGAATATAAAGCCACAACAAAAAGCACATAAAAAAACCCACAAACTATTCAATTAATTTCACCTGTTAATTAATGACAAAACATTACAATATAGTAACCCCCCATAAAATGCATATATAAAATATTAATGTGTGCTGTATGTAAAATTAATTTTCACATTGCTTCTGACTGCAAACACATGTTCTAGCTGTATACACAGCCGCCATCACTAGTAATCAGCACTTACATCCGACCTGTAGATGGTGCAAGTGATACAATGATACAACTGAAAATCATGTACCTTAGAGATGCCCAAAACTTTAATCGGACGCTGCTGGGTGCACTCGAGCTTGGCACGACCTTTCTGTACATTGACCATGTGCATGCGCCCATCCCCTTGTAGCCGTAGTAAAGGGTCATTTGCACTTGAATATGAATCGGACGTTGCTGCGTTCTCTGGCGTATTGTTAGTTTCTGGGCATGTGCAGTGCGGTTTTACGCAAAGTACGACATGTACCAGTCTTAATGGCAACGCAAGTGAATGCGCTCTATAGACTCATTTATTGAATATTTAAAAAAAACGAATTAAAATAATAAATCCACCTATTATCATAAACCTTCATTATTATCAGAAACCTGAACATTCTTCACCATTTTTTTTTTTTTAATCACTGCAGGACCCCCCTGTTCTTTATTTTAATTTTACAATTTCATCAGAGTAAATGTTCTTTTGAACTCTTCATTTAGTTTTTATTCCAGAGTTAACTATTAATGATGAGATGAATAAAGGTCCTTGTAACTGCAGAACTGAAAATGCAAAAAAAAGGGAATAAAAATAGTAGCAGGAAAATGTATATAAAAATATTCTGACGCTCTGTAGATCTGTACTATTCACATGTTCACGCTGCAAACCTGACTCCTTTCCACAATGTTATCATAGTCTCTGCTTTTCCCACTTCCTTCCAATTGCAAACCATCTGTGTTGAATTAACTGTTAAAAAAAATGCCATTAACACTAGGTGAGGAATACAACACAGGTTGCAGAAGTTGGAAAAGAAATGGGAAAAGCAGAAGAAATCGATCATAATAACATGAGGACAAGTCTGGTTGGCGATGTGACGAGCGGTGGGCCAGACGTGTGAAGTGACAGAAGGTGAGGAAAGTAGGGACTGCTGGGAACTTTTTGCCTGCTCGATGCCCGACACAGATGCAGAGAGGTCAAGGTGGGTTCAGCTCCTCCTACAATGTTTCCATGTCACCGTATTGTCATGTTAATGATACAGATTAACGCTGCTGCCTCCCATCAACACTCATTCATCACAGCCCAACATGAATGGGAAAAAAGGGACAGATTAGTGTCTCCATTACTGGAAAAACCAGCCCTCTATAGTCATTGCATATAATACTATTTTCCTAAACCTAGAGCTATCTAATAAACGTTATAGCTAATAATTACCATGCCTCGTGCCTCAGTGATGTCACTAGCGCCTCCGCTGTGTTTAGGTGACAGGTATGCTACAAATACGCTCAACAGTTAATACATCATTTTGGCCAAACAGCACAGTGCGCTGTCACCAAAGATATATACGTCTGCCCGATCACCAAAAATAGAGAGTAAGCTTCGTGAGGCAGGAAAACTGTGCCTGGTAAATTCTGTATACGCTACTACTGGTCTGGACAACCTGTAGCGCTCCAGGGGGTAAATGTATCAAGCTGAGAGTTTTCCGGCGGGTTTGAAAAGTGGAGATGTTGCCTATAGCAACCAATCAGATTCTAGCTATCATTTTGTAGAATATACTAAATAAATGATAGCTAGAATCTGATTGGTTTTTCAAACCCGCCGGAAAACTCTCAGCTTGATACATTTACCCCCAGGTGTTGTGAAACTCAGGGCCATCTTTTCCATTGGGCACGATGGGCAGGTGCCCGGGGGCCCCACGGGCAAGGGGGTCCCATAGGCAGGGCTCTTAATTAGAATAAATAATCCTGCAAAAGAAAAAACCTGCAAAAAAAACCTTTAAGGGTCACTGAGCAAGTACATCTATCTATCTCTATCTCTATCTCTATATATCTGTATCTGTGCACTGCTTTGCCCGGGGGCCCATAATGTTATTAAGATGGCCCTGGTGAAACTACACGTCCCAGCATGCTTTACCAGCTATTGCTGGCTATCTACTGGCAAAGGATGCTGGGGCTTGTAGTTTCACAACACCTGGAGAGTCACAGGCTGTCCACGCCTGCAATACTGCATCCAATTGTATGTAATGTACATTGTACCCATTAGAAATGAACTTTTAATAGTTTAGAACAGGTTCGAATCACAAAGAAGAAATGTATTACTGTATCTGGTGGGATACACCGCCTTTGTTTTGTATCCGACAAGTTATTAGAGGCTATAATGAGGGATATTTAATCTTACAATGGGATCTATCTCTGAGCCAGTTCTGTCAGATTAGTGAAGTCACCACAGACGTCCTCCTGCCCCAGGTGAGATTTGCTCCCCCTCCAGTACGTTCATTGCATATGTGGACATTTAATCAGTGACTTCAATATCTGATAAAGGGAAGCGTCTGACATTACTTTATAACAGTGACTAATGTTTGTTGATCTGATATAATCACATCTGTCCTCAGCAATCGGCCCCTGGAGACCACTGCGCTGATCATCGGTGACATATGTCATTTACTGCCTCTGTTAATATGTCACCCGTTCTGATAAACATTACAAGATGACAACTGCTTTATTCAGTTATTTATCCAGCCCAGACAAATGTATCTGTATTTTATCACTGGCCTCAGGGGTCTTCATTAGCAGAACAATGGTCGCTTGTGACAATAAAGTCTTATACACCCTTTGTCCCAGGCTTTCCTGCTAATCGCTCTGAGCCTAATTCATTAAGGTAGGTAAATGCCGATACCTGTAAAGTCACTCTGCACATGCCCAGAAACAAACCATATGTCAGAGAACGCATCAATGTCCAAATCATCTTCAAACGCAAAGGACCCTTACTACAGCCTACGACTTCAGAGGCAGAACGGGGAGGGGACTGGGCGCATGCACGTAGTCAGTGTACTTTACGGATGAGTGCACTCAGCAACCTCCGATCCAAGCTTTGGGCATCTCTAAGGTATGTTTATTTCTGGCGTATCACTTTCACCAGCTACAGGTGAGGTGTATGTGATGACTGTGTATACAGCTAGAACATGTGTTTGTCATCAGTAGCAACTGTAATAATGTATTTTATGTACAAAAGACATTAATTACATCCTAATAACTGTATTTTACTTATAAATAATTTTTTTTAAATTTCTTTTGTCATTTATAACTATATTATTAACAGGTTACGTTAACTTTTTTCTGTGTATTCTTTTGGGACTTTATATTCCACATATGTATTGACATATCCTGCAGTGTATTATCTGTTAGAGCAGAGCGGACCTAGACCCGTATTCATCACAGACGCATCGTCAGATCCACTCTTTGTTGAATACGGAAATACGGATGCCCGATTTACATGCAATTTAAAAAAAAAAAAAGCACAATGCGTTTGTTTTGCGTGCTGTAAGGAATCAGACTCTCAATATGTAACATGATCACTGGGCAAAACTGTTGTACTATGTTGTATATAAATACTAATCTACAACAAAACTAACACTGAGAATTGCAGTCACCAGGCAGCACAAGAGAAGTGATACTGTGCAATTGTTCATACATACAGAACCAGAACAGACACTGACATATTAGCCATTATTACAATTAGTTCACAAAAATGTTTATTCTGTGATATTATATTTCTCCAAACTCCTCCCAATATATTACTGACTGGCTTGGTAAACATGAACTGGAGGGAAATGGAGAGAACATGGGTAAAGAACAGAAAGGAAACTGAGAACAATTCCTCATATTATAATGATGTTTTAATCACATTTACCTGGCTCCCAATTCAACAATAAATTAAAATTTCTACACTCAGTTTTAATAAAGCCCTGGCTATTACTAGTTACACACTGCCCTCTGCTGGTCAATATGAGCTCTGGCTATTACTAGTTACACACTGCCCTCTGCTGGTCAATATGAGCCCTGGCCATTACTAGTTACACACTGCCCTCAGCTGGTCAATATGAGCCCTGGCTATTACTAGTTACACACTGCCCTCTGCTGATCAATATGAGCCCTGGCTATTACTAGTTACACACTGCCCTCTGCTGGTCAATATGAGCCCTGGCTATTACTAGTTACACACTGCCCTCTGCTGGTCAATATGAGCCCTGGCCAATACTAGTTACACACTGCACTCTGCTGGTCAATATGAGCCCTGGCCAATACTAGTTACACACTGCACTCTGCTGGTCAATATGAGTTGTTCTCCACAACCAGCACATTAAACAGTTAAGAAATTCTCACCCAATGTAAAGTGCAGGCCAAGACTGTGAACTCTTTATGTGCACACTGCATTCTTTATATACTACACTGTGGTGCTAGATGTCCTGAAAATCAGGAGTGCTGGGACATATGTCACGCTCTGGCGAGCGGGCACTGCACCCTTGTGCCAATGGTGTACACAACAATGCAGGGTTTTTTTCTGTTGGAGGGTGGCATAGTGCTTTTCACCTGCTAGCCATGCCCCAATGATGCATAGCTACGCCCCCTATTGTATGACCACACCTACTTTCAACACACTGAGCTGTAGACCTTCTTACTGTACTGAGCTTACATTTGCATATTCCACCTCTCCAGGTGTAATGAGCTTCCAGTCTCAAGACACGCCCAGATGTAAATACGGGTGCCTCCTCTACAGTTTTATGGAGGCACAAGTATCAGATCCCCGCATCTCCGCATTGTCACAAAAGCCTCTGATCTCATAGTGAGCATGTCTTTACTAAACGCAGATCCATCGCTTGTCTGCCTAATTCTAGGCAGATTTATGTAACTTCAGTTTTCCAACTTATTTCGAGCTGCTGCAACTTTGGCTAAATATGTTAAACTAAAGTTATAGGACCTCATTTAGAGTCGGACTCAAAGTCCATTTAAGAAGTGTAGGAGTGGGAGTGTCCCGCAGCTTGGTAGGGTATTACGAGTGGCAAGCAAGCCCAGTTGCGTCCCACTCTTAATACCCTACCGAGCTGCAGCCAGTTCCTGCAGCTACCTATCCACTTGTGCCACCTAATTCCTGCCGCACAGCTTTATCCCTGTTTTGACGTGTGCTGTGTCTGTGCCTCACTGCGACTAGGATGTATTTACATGGTCACGCCTTCACAATTCCGCGTTCCTCCCACTCTCTCGTAGTGAGTCGCAAGCTGTCGCAAGTGTTAATTGCGTCCAAGATGCAGGTGGATATGGTGCTTGCTGCACATGCGTGGTAGTGTTTTTTTGTTGGCTGCGCCTAAAATGGACTTTGGTTCCGACTCTAAATGAGGTCTATAAAGTCAACCAAGGTTTTTGCAAATGAGAAATAAACAGGCATTTTGTTCCTGGTGAAATGAGACACACTTTGGGGTCATTATGTCTAATAGATTGTAAGCTTGTGAGCAGGAGCAGCTGACATCTGTCTCTATTCGGTATTGTTTAATTACTGTGTTTGTTCCCAGTTTTCAAGCACTCCGGAATATGCTGGTGCTATATAAATAAATTATGACGATGATGTTGTTAATTCATGTACTATAGGGTAGAATCAGGATTTCAGTGTGGACATTAATTAAACTTCTGAGCCACCAAGGCAAACACTTCACACAACATGAAACATTGTTATTTGATGGATGCATTAATTTTTTAATCTTTGAAAATCTCAGTGCCCTTCTTGTGTCCTCTAAATGCCCTTCTTGAGTTTGTATGGTCTCCCCGTGTTTGCGTGGGTTTCCTCTGGGTGCTCCGGTTTCCTCCCACACTCCAAAAACATACTGGCAGGTTAATTGGCTGCTGACAAATTGACCCTAGTCTGTGTGTCTGTGTGTGTGTATGTATATTAGGGAATTTAGACTGTAAGCCCCAAAGGGGCAGGGACTGATGTGAGTGAGTTCTCTGTACAGTGCTGCGGAATTAGTGGCGCTATATAAGTAAATGATGATGATGATAGTTAACAAAATTACAACTTTTTTTTTTTTAAAAAAAGACAGCTTTGTGGCATAACTGAAAAAGAGCAGGAGAACTGTAAACACAAAAAAGTGACACCTCTATAGAAGCTGTAGAACATGTCTATGAAGGGTGTGATGAGAAGAGAACCACTGGAAGAAATATCTATAGGTGCTTTGCCCCAGTTTCAGAAAATATCTGTAGTGTGCAAAGTGAGGGTGTATTTCCTGTGAAAGCCTGAAGAGGGCAGTACAGTCCTATTAATCACATTATTCTCTCTGGGGCATGTCAGCATGAGGTCAATATATTGTATATGATCATCGGGATGAAAGTTCCTACTTCTAATTTATAGTCACAGTTAAAACATCTTCAGGTCTAATTCTCACTAATACACTGTTGCTGTATGCATTTTTTTATGTGGCTGGCTATTGAAAAAGTAAATATTTCAATGTTGATGGAGATCAGCTTTCTCTGAGAAAATAAACAAACCTTGAAATACATTGAGCAAAGAAACATTGGTTTTGGATCATCATCAGATTGTGATACATTGTTGCTGGTGAACTTTCCCTGGTGAAAACAATATGTCAATCATCAGTAAATGTAACATTTATGTAAGAATAACTGTACTTTACCTACTTATCATCAATTGTTTCCCAATGAACATAAACTCTATATTGACACAGGGTTTATTTGCTATTAAGTTATTCTGTAATATTATTGAAAAACAGAATTACATCCCTGGGCTGCAATAGAGCAATGAGTGAGGAGGATTTGAGGGAGGTGAAGGAATTGGGTCATTTAGGAAGTGGTTGATGTGACAATGGAGGGAGATTAGTTAGAAAACAAACTGAACAATTGAAATAAAATTATGAGAGAAGGGGGAATGATGACTAAAGCTGGGTACACACTACACTGTTTTCATCCAATAATCGCCTCAAACAGCCGACATACGACCGCTTGTTTAAAAGTCGGGTCAGTGTGTGCAGTGACACGATGGTCAAAAGTCTGCCCAAATGGCCGATTATCGCCTCATTTGATTGGTCGTACTGTTTAATATTTTCGGTCAAATCTCGTTTCCGCTGTGTAGTGTGTATAAACTTCCGACCGATCCACAACAGTGAGTACGAAATTACAGTCATTGCTCACGACAACATGGCTGTAAAAAGTCGCTAAAGGGACGTCCGCTCTTCCCTTTATCGTCCTAAACAAGGCTAGTGTGTATGCAGTCCATGGACCGAGCGATCGGAACATCGATCGCATGTAAAATCGCTCGGTATAAAAAGTTGGTCGAAATTTCTGTAGTGTGTACCCAGCTTTAGGAAGGGGATTATTGAGGAGAATCTGAGAGTAGGTGACCAAATAAAGATTTTTTGAGATTGGATGGGACTGAATGAGGAACATATGAGAACATGTGTTGAGGCTTTGAAAATTCATTTGATGACTTTAGAGGAGTCGGAACTGAATGAGGAGAATTTGAGTATGATGGGAAATGAATGAAACAAATGGTGAGAACGGGGAATAAATGAGAGAATTTGGGAGAAGAGGGGAATTAGATTATACAATGTGAGGGTGGAGGGAAATGAATGAGGTTTGATAATGAAGGGGGAAAGAATGAGACAATTTGGAAGGAGAGTGGAAGGAGATTATAGAATGCAGAGGGGAATGAATGAAAAGGTTTGATAATGAAGGGGAATGAATGAGACAATTTGGGAGAAGAGGGGAATGAGATTATGCAATGTGAGAGTGGAGGGGAATGAATGAGGAGGTTTGAGAGTAGTCACAGGGTGGGGGGACATGAAGAATAGAGAAGGTTGAGGATTTTTATATTAGGACAGAATAAGAGACGTGTATGAATGGACTAAGTGCTGATTAGTTAATGGAAGAAGATAATGTGGGACGCTTATGAAAACTGGTACACGGGAAAAGGTGCTGTAATCTGTTGCAAAGTCTACCTTTTTATGGTGCATTTAGGAAGATGAAAGCAAACATCTCTTTGCTGTGGGTTAGGACACATATTTGTTAGCCAGTTTTCATGTATTTTTCCTCCATGGTATATAAATATCAAAGGATGGATGTCTAAAAGTATTTTCTGTTATAAGGCTTTACCTTATTTCTGTGATGGTGGTGGCAAGTCTACTTGTAGAGCTCAATATTGAGTACAGTTCCATTATCAGCTTTCTCTTCCCCATAATTCCTTTAAGTCCTTCCAGCGTCCTCCTTTCAATCTACTGAAGTGGGATAATCCTAACAATGTAAGATACTGGGCATTGCCTGGTGGTAAGGTATATGTGTAACATCATTGCAGGTGTGGTCAGGTCTGGGATCTGTACTGTATAAGCCTCAGCAGCCACATGAACAGGGCACCACTGTTTGTGGGGCAGCAGCAAAATGACTTAATGTTTCTATTATTTACTTATATTCTGCAGGTTGTTCTATGCAAACAACCTATCTATGCATAGAAGACCATACAGTAGGTTCTGTTAGGGCAGAGGGGTACAGGTAAGGTGCATGTATTCATTCAGTATGCTGTCGTTATATAAGTCATAATAATAATAGCCTTGGCCTGCGCAGTGTGTTTGTTTTTTTGTGGTCACACAGGCCCAGGTTTGTGGAAAAGCAACATAGGGTAGGATAATTACAGGGGTAGCAGGTTACCTCTCATGTCATCATTTTACCACATTTCTGCAACCAACCACCAATTTTTAATTACTAGTAATCCATTTATTTCTTTCATTCAGAAGGAACTCTGTGGACCCTGAGGCCATGGACTGCTGGAGAGGGAGGGGAGGGGGGAGCTGTAGAATAGAGGCCTGGGCTGGCAAAATATAAGTTAAATCGGTCTCGGAGTCAGAGCACCTATTGTAGTCATTATTCAGAAAAGGGTAAACACAGATGTGCAGTAGATGAAGCCGGCGGGGCTGGAATAACCTGCAGCCAATAAGAACATTAGCATATTAACAGCAGCACAGAGTAGTTCAACCATCCCCTGCATGTCAGTGCGATGGCAAGTTTGACGTGAACAGGACTAATGTCCAGAATCAGGACGTGAGGTCCCCTGTGAAACTGCAGGAAGATTGTGTAGTGAAAATAATCTGTAAATTCATCCATCCAATTTGTTGTCAAATGTCATCAGTCATACTACCAACTTGCTGTCAAATGTCGTCAGTCATACTACCAACTTGTTGTCAAATGTCGTCAGTCATACATCAACCTTGTTGTTAAATGTCATCATTCATACATCCGTGTTGTCAAATGTTGTCAGTCATACATCCAACTTGTTGTCAAATGTCGTCAGTCATACATCCAACTTGTTGTCAAATGTCGTCATACATCCACCTTGTTGTCAAATGTCGTCAGTCATACATCCAACTTGTCAAGTGTCGTCAGTCATACATCAACCTTGTTGTTAAATGTCATCAGTCATACATCCGTGTTGTCAAATGTTGTCAGTCATACATCCAACTTGGTTTCAAATGTCGTCAGTCTAACATCCAACTTGTTTTCAAATGTCGTCAGTCTAACATCCAACTTGTTTTCAAATGTCGTCAGTCATACATCTAACTTGTTGTCAAATGTTGTCAGTCCTACATCCAACTTGTCAAATGTCATCCTTCATACATCCACCTTGTTGTCAAATGTCGTCAGTCATACATCCAACTTGTTTTAAAATGTCGTCAGTCATACATCCAATTGTTGTCAAATGTTGCCAGTCATACATCCAACTTGTTGTCAAATGTCTTCTGTCTAGGGAGCGACTCGTTTTTTACATCATGTTTTAAGTGTCGTTGTCTTGTGGACTGTAACCACTTCTTGTATAAAGAGAAGAGACGAACACTTGAGATACGTCAGAATGTAATTTTATTGGAAGACCTGAGCTGAAATGTGCTTAAATCAGTTCCCTGCCTGGGGTGCATAGCTGTTGCCCATAGCCGTACCCCAACAATCCAAATATCCGCAGAGCTTTCACAACATACTAAATCATTTTACCTTAAAAACATCCTTTCCCCTTCATATAAGTACTGGCAGAAATATAATATTAATAACTTTGTCTTATATATTTATATATAAACAAGAAACATTTATACACCTATAGTACACAGTTGCATAATAAAATAAATATGGTGGGGTTGGTGGTAAGGATATGAGTCGATATGTTTTGTGAGAGGCATGCAATGGAATGCTCTACAACCTCTGCTTGAAAGACCGTAAATACCAGGTAAGTACACGTTATTTCATTATGAAGCCCCTTACACTGGTGCAGACATACATGAGTTTGTTTTAAGCTGCATAGCACCAGCTGAATTGATGTAAAGTAAGATTTCATTGAGCGATCGGTAGACAAGAAGCCTATGAACAATGCTTCAAGCACACGCAGGACTTGGCAGTCAAAGAGGGTAATTTTATCCTGTCTGTTTTATAATAAATTATGTCATTCTTTTACAGAACTTTCTCAATAACTGGGATTCGATCAGAATTCATCCTCCACCCCTTAGAATGTACCACCCTATAGTAGCAGACATTTTTTTTGTACCAACATACAAGTCTAGTATTTATATATACGGTCTAACATTTATATGGAACAATTCATGTTTCATGACTTCATCTCTTTCCATGATTTGGTTTTTCGAGCCTTCTTCTATACAGAAGTCTGATTTATTGCAATTTAAAAGTAGACAGCCGCACCTGTATCTCAGATCTTTCTGTGGGTAAACATTTTAGTGTCAGTTCCTTCTTTGGTTAGTACCTTGGAAATTTAAACACTAGCAGACCAGACCATTGGGTTTATTCAATGTTTTAGATGAAGACCACATAGGTCTAGTAACTATTAGTTTCTTTATGAACCCACTAGACTACTGGGTCTTACTAACGAGTCCTGGGAACATACGTCAGTCATTGGAAGGTCTGGGCAATGCCGGACGTAGAAAAACCATCTACTGCTTAGAAACTTGATTGTCGGAGCTGGTATCTTTAGGCCACTGAAGTGCTACTGTACAAAAGGTCTCTCCATCCTGATGCTATCACGGTACCATTAGACAGATCAGATGGTTTCTGCAAGATGATTGGGCGCAGTCTTGTTTAATAGTCGTTGGATGTGTCCCATGGTTAGGTTATGAACACATAAATAAAGACCAGCGATCATTACCAATTCAATTGATAATTAATATAAGAGGATTTCTAGCTTCTATTTATGTCCCGGACGGAAATCTACGTGAAGCAAGATATAGCCTCGAAGCTACAGATAGCCTTTCTATATCTCTTCTTGTAGGTCAGTAGACTACGCAGAACGAGACGGTTTATCCACCCTATAGAATACAGTTCAGGGTTATCTCATATTTTTGGTTTCCACAGTCTCTTGTGTGAAACTCAGCTTTCCAGTTGCAGAAGACTCAATGGATGGAACTCGTTCTTGTTGAGGATCATTCGACCCAGCTGATATAGAAACCGACCATACCAGTGGAGACCTACGTGTTCGGAGGACTCATTGCCGACTATTGCACCTAGACTGTATAATACCCGCAAAGGTCCAAATGCAAACTGTGCCAGCCTCTGTTTTTGTACCAAGGCGAAACAGGAAACGACTACATCGTCCACCAATATTGTCCCATGCTGAGTGAGGGGAGCATAAACTCCAGTGTCCGTCTGCATACTCACTGAGCTTACTCTAGCCGGCACAAGACCGGGCGCTCCAGACACGAGGATATATTGACCGGGTCTTATGTGGCTAGCAAACACCGCTTTGAAGTCATCAGCCGGGGTGGAAAAATTGTTCGCTACAAAGATGAGATGAGTCGGGGTTAGGGAAAGCCTTCGAGGTGGGTCCATCGTCTCGATCACCTGGAAAGAAAGCACCGATTTGGGATCTTGGTCCAAGAAGGTGACAAAGTCACTGTACGTGGTGCGGCCGTAACTGTCCATGGCCAGAACTTGCATTCCTTGGCGGAGTTCTGAGATGGGGATCTTCTCACCAGACACTAATGTGGTCAGTGCCATTGCGGGGAAGCAGCCTCCAGTTTTTGCCGCAGCAGAATGTTCTAGATAAAAACAAATCATAGAAAATTTAATATGGGTAATGAATGAAAAGCAAAATGTCATCAGCTGTGAAAATCTCAAAAACAAATCCAAATGTTAGAATCTTTTATTGCATCTGTTTTACTTGTAATATTATAACATAGTGCACAGACTCGGAGTCAGTAAGGAGTCGTACCTGCCCAGTGGGAACGGGACATCTGACATATACAGAAATGATAACATCTGCGGATTGTTAATGACATTGAGGGGGTTTATATTCCATTATATTTTATATGTATCATTCCTGTTTATTAATCACCTTGGGACAACATTATTCTCTCTTCTGCATGCGACACTTCATTATATTATATTGTGTAGGGTAATACGACAGTCAAACTGGTATTGATGCTTTAAAGTACTTACATTAAGAATGCATGGAGGATATAATTAGTTACGTTGTATTTATTGTGTTTGTTTGTTTTTCAGTTGGGTTCTTCATTTTATAATATGGCTTTTTTGTGTGTGTTTATTATTTTTATTTTTGTTTTAACAGTAATTGTTTTTTTTTTATTTTATTCTGATGGCATTTAGAAAAAAGAAAAAACTGTCTAAAATAGTCACATATTTACCCTGTACTCAAAATAAAACGTTGCCAGTGAAACCCAGGGGAGAGGACGGAGAGAGAATAAATAGTCCGGGCATTGCTCCTGTGGGCTTAGAAACAGATCCGTCCCAAGAATTGACGTCTCCCGCATCCCACAGACCGCAGATAAAAATTAGTAACATACACAAAAAAGATATCACAAATATTGAGCTGGGCACAGAACTGACTGCGGTGTCGGGAGAGATGCCAGGTGGGGGCACTTATTTTACAAAGGTCCCCATCAATGAGATTTTTCAGAATAGGAGCAAACGGTTTACCTCTTCCCCACTGGCCAGTGACCTCTTAAAGGGGAACCATACAGCGTCTATAAATAGGGATTATTTTGCTATCTGTTCAGTAGGGCTGCAACAAATGCAAGACTTATGGGGGAGATTTATTAAACGTTCTAAAAAGGAAAAGTGGAGATGTTGACCACAAGAACCAACCAGATTCTAGCTCATTTATCTAGCACAGTCTCGAAAAATGATAACTAGAATCTGATTGGTTGCTATGGGCAACATCTCCACTTTTCCTTTTTAGAACCTTTAGATGAATACGAAGAATCTTTCCGGTTGCAGGCGAATCCTCAGGATTCCGCCAACCATATCGGAGTCTTGTTTTCCCTATAATTTTAGTGGAGATCACAGCCAGGAGATACAATCACACATCAGCTTTGTTTCATTAATGTCCCTTAATGCACAAAGTAAGGATTGATCTGGTATTCGACAGAATCTTTTGACCGAATACCTGGTGCATCCCTGCATTTTGCATAGCTTGTGTGTAAAACATTTGGGTAATATTTGTTGAATACCCTGCAACACAATTCTATGTCTTTAATAACCGGAGTGGCAGTGGCCATGCTGCTTGTATCTGTATAGTCCAGTGTTGGCTAACCTGTGACACTCCAGGTGTTGTGAAACTACAAGTCCCAGAATGCTTTGCCAATATAGAGCAGCTTATTGCTGGAAGGGTATGCTGGGACTTGTAGTTTCACAACACCTGGAGTGTCACAGGTTAGCCAACACTGGACTGTAGTCAATAGGAGAGATCACATTATTGGGATATAGGTGCCTTTAGTACAAAGATACTTTATTCAGCAAGATAAGTCTTAACACATAGATTTATTTTTCTAATAAATGATGTTTCAATATAATGTCCCTTTAAGAAGGACCTGTCACCAGATGAACTGGGGGAGGGGAGTTAGGTATCCTCTTTAAATTAGCATATTGGAGATCGCCTTTTTTGCAAGAGGAGCTTTGTCCATTCAGACTATACAGAGTTAATACGGACAAGTATTTAAGGACACAGGAGGTCTTCATTAAAATATAGTTGCCCAATCTTACAGAATTTCCAAAAATTCCAGGGAACCCCAATCCCCGTCCCCTCCACCACCGGTAGCAGACAATTCACCCACAGGGGTGCAGTGCGAGGAACAACAAGCGGAGGAGATTCCTTACCGTAATGACCGGCATTGAGGTAAATGTCCTGCGACACCTTGCGGCCAATTAAATCTCCCCCCATACTGTCCACATAGGTGAAGATTTTGTGACACATTAGGCAGAAATAGACAATACAGTCACAGCAGAAAGATGGGGTAGCTCTAGCTATACTTGAAATATAAAAGTAACTATGTGATAGGTAATCGTCACTCTATGATACATAAAACCACCAGATAGAAATTATTTAGCAGTAACTTATCTTTCTGGAGAGAGAACAATATGGTCACAGAACTCCACAAACGACTATATTAATATATCAAAGTGATATGTCAGGAGTTTGTATGTTCTCCCCGTGTTTGCGTGGGTTTCCTCCAGGTGCTCCGGTTTCTTCCCACACTCCAAAAACATACTAGTAGGTTAATTGGCTGCTAACAAATTGTCCCTAGTCTCTCTGTCTGTCTCTGTCTGTGTATGTTAGGGAATTTAGACTGTAAGCCCCAATGGGGCAGAGACTGATGTGAGTGAGTTCTCTGTACAGCGCTGCGGAATTAGTGGTGCTATGTAAAATAAATGGTGATGATGATGATATATAAAATATATGGCCCATAGTATAGGCACCAGTCATTAGTTACATTATTAGATAAATGTATAACACCTATTTCATAACATGGGACAGCTTTGCATAAACCATTCGTATCTCTAAGCTCTCTGGCAATTAAAAGGTGTTATTTGAGGAGCGGTCCTCTCCCTCTGCCCCCCTCTGTGACACACGCCTCTCTGCCTCAAATCCCTGTTTGCTTTTGGTTTAAATATAGGTGATCAGGTCGTTTTGAACTTTTCCAAGGTCCTAACTGTGATTATTTTTAATATCCGTCTTGTTTTGCTGGGCTGGGCTGTGTGTTCTCTGTGGTCTGGGGATGTGGGTTTAAGATGCTGGGCCTGACCACAGAGGGGAGCTGTCTGGCACTGCATAGATCTAGGTGGGCCAATGCCCTCCGCCCCCTTCTCCTCTCACCTCCTGTCTTTTTGCTACCTTGTCCTCCTGTTCACTCGTTCCCTTCCTTAGAGTGTCTGTCCCGATCTAACCCCCTCATTCTGCGTCCTCCCGCTCTGAATACATTGCAATCAGCAACAGGGCACTTATCACTGAAATAACGGCCATTGCTTCCTGTAATCCACCTTATTAAACTGATAATAGAACTTTTATTTTGATCTAGATTCACATCACAAGAGCCAACGTTCCCTGTGTCCTTTGCTTTCTATTTGAAAAGGAATTAAACAGAAAACTGCAGTGATTTTTGCTCAGTTCCCCAAATCCGCAGCAAGAGAGTTTCAGGAACGTCTTCCCGTTAAACACCGGTATACCAGGAGCCTGGATTCTAGGAAAATAAATTTTGCAGGTTGACGATGTCCAGTGCTTAAGCCTGGCACCGTCCTGGTTAAATTGGGAGGTGCCGGTACCCCAGGTGGGTAATAAAGTATCATAGGATCGACGCTGTACACACAGCCTGGTACTTTCAGGACTTCCTGATGTGTCACAGAGTATCTGACCCAGAGAGGTGAGATCACAGGGTAATGCAGCAGGATGAGGCTTGCCGAGACCAGCTCACTCTAGTGCAGGGACAGGAAAACGGTCTCTAATCATTAACCACTAATTGCTAAAAAAAAAATAAAAAAAAAATTGAGATATGCAAAAATCGGCTAAATTTACAATCCCATTGTCTCAAGTGCACCGGATTTGGCATAATGTGACAACACTCACCTTTGTCACAATGCTTAACGCCGCCACTTAACCCTCGCCCTGACACACAGGCCTGACTGCCAGAGAACAGCATTAGAAGCCATGGGAATGTTAGAGGGAGTTTACTGTAATCCTGAACCTCAATGGAATTACAAAGGAATATTGAGTCACTCATGGGGGAATGGACAACGTTGTATAATTGTTAGGAGCCAGTTAGGTCAATCTAGGAGGAAGTTTTGAAAAAATAAATCCACAAAGTGAGAACACTTTAAAGCTTCATGTCCATGGGCAGGAAAGGACCCTCTCCTGGGGGATCAGGAGGTTTCACCCTAAATTAGGAGTCTGCCAGGGTGGGCGACGATGACAGCTTTTTCTGATGGGGAGGCTGTTATTATAATGTATCTCAAATCGGGTGCTATTTTGCTGTATGCAAGAAAATGCCATGATGATAACGGCAATAGTTTGCTCTGGTTGTCTCTTTTTTTGTAATTTACAGGTACATAAAAGATTGCTGTAGCATGTATTGCTGCCAACAGGTCAGGACATATGAACTCAAGTCAGTGACAGGGGATGTGGGATGGTCTTTTACAGAAATATGGCTGCATGCAGTGAGTAACAGAGCTGGTCTGTCATTCAAGGAAAGCTAAGAGATTGCACTTCACCCTCTTCTGCATCATAATATTTCTGTCTTGGGCTTAAGAATCCAGGTAATATGTGCCCCCACTAAAGTACATTTTTCAGCATTATGGCCACCCATTTGATAGGAATAAGACACAGAGAACTAGGGGCGTATGACGTAGTCTTATGATTCAAAGTTATATATATTAACTTTGTGTCACACAGTGGTGCGTTAGACACCACAATGGAACATGAAAATAATCAGAGACTGATAAGAAATATGTTAGAGGCCTTTGCCATTTTTAACAGCAAATTTTGCCGAAAGTAATCTTTCCAGGAGGTTCTAATAGAACTTATTGTTCTCATTGCTCTATAGTGTAGATTTAAATGATTTATCACTGGATTATCGCTAAGTGGAGCCAGTCAGTCGCCAAGCTCCTTTGCAGTCAAGTGATAGAGGGGGGGGGGGGGGGGTGGGCTTGTGAAGTTTATATTAAGTTTCAAAACCTCTCTGAATATAGTGACTGTGGTTGGCACGGTAACGGCATGACACTTGGCAATCTAAATCATTAACAGCATCTTGAGTCTAAAACCTAAGAGACATAGACAATCCAGGCATTTTCAGAAGGGACTGCACCTTTAACTGATCAAATGGTTGTCTTGCAATATTTTGTAATTAAAATATGTTGAAATCCTCAAGTTACACCTTGTCCTTCTTGGTCTTATGTTTTCATAAACGTACATCAGTTAGAAACCAGGATTGTGCTACTTTTAGGGAGAGATAAGAAACTTCTATATGATAAGAGAAATTATCTGTTCTATATGTCAATTTATTTTGTACAAAGTGTGATGGATTATATAACGGTACTTGGCAGTTTATAAATCTAAGTCTGTGATTTGGGAAATGGAATGGAAAGAAATATAGCAGCGTGTAGCAAGAAATTTCTGAACGATGGTTTGCATTAACATCTAGGAACAGGCCAGGCGGTATAGTTCACCTCCTTCACTACACAACATCAGTTAAACTTTAATATAATTTCCCAAATTGCCTAATAGCAATGTTTTAAGTGCTTCTTATATACAAGTATCCACTTTAAGTAGGATCAATACTTTGTCTCTTATATCTTTAGAGATCCTTATGTGCCCTATTTTTGGTTTTCGTTGGACTGATGTGGGCGAGCTCTTTGTACAGCGCTGCAGAATTAGTGGCGCTATATAAATAGCAGATGATGATGATGATGATGATGATGAAGGTACACATTTATATTTTTATGCCTGGTTGTGTGAACGTATTTAGTTGTGCAGTTATTTTACTTTTTATTACACAATGAATCCACAAGGACTATCTGCTGTAAATGAAATGCACGCTATACGCCATGCACACACTTGTACACATCCGTATACTCACCAAGACAAGTACAATACACGAGTTGTATTCACATAGATCTATTTATTATAAATAATTGTACAATTTTACAGCAGCAAAATATACACTTTACAACGGTGAAGTACCAAATAATCACTCTCCTTTTGTAAATAAAAATATACATTGCTTACAGTAATAAATTAGCTTTTTTAAAAAAACAAAACAAAAAAACATTCAGAAAGTATCATCTGTCGTTGGTACCTGTAATTTCCTCTCTTCTATCGTCACACAGTCATTTAAAGTGGAAGGGACACTGAAATAAATACATTTTAATATTTTGGCTGCAGATGAAAAACAAGGACATAAAATATTCCCTCTAATTTCTCCTGTGTAAGATTATTGGTGCTGTATAATTAAACTAATAATAATACAGTTCAGTGGACATTAAGAGCTCTTTCACACGTTTCTCAACCAATTCTGGGTTTATAAATAGCTTAAAAATACAAATTCTGGATGGCAAGTGCGGAAATCCTACTTTTACAAGGAAGGGAGTTGTAAACCTTGCATTCTGCATGGCATTGTCAGAGGCACGTTAGTCATAATTTAGGGATGTTTACCCGTTTTAAATAATGCAGCTGGTTTACAGGGCACATTTTTTTCAAAATACATGCGATTTGCACCTGTAAAAAGGCGCTAACTCACCTCTGCGCTTCCCTCTCTCTAAAACGTGGGTCTGTGGATTAAACAAAAGACCCACCCACTGACTACACGGCACGGACTGAACTTTGTGAAATAGGGGTGATTTATACAGACTATAATTTTATGCTCTAATATTAGGAAAGGCCATTGTGATAAGGCAGCCTGGTGGCTCAGTGGTTAGCACTTCTGCCTCACAGCACTGGGGTCATGAGTTCGATTCCCGACCATGCCCTTATCTGTGTGGAGTTTGTATGTTCTCCCCGTGTTTGTGTGGGTTTCCTCCGGGTGCTCCAGTTTCCTCCCACACTCCAAAAACATACTGGTAAATGAATTGGCTGCTTTTAAATTGCCCTAAGTCTCTCGGTCTGTGCATGGTAGGGGATTTAGATTGTGAGCTCCTATAGGGCAAGGACTGACGTCAGTGAGATCTCGGTACAGACCTGCGGAATTAGTGGCGCTATATAAATAGATGATGATTATGATCTGTTAATTCTCTGATTTATGTTCCACACTTAAAATACACAAGTCTGCCAATAATCTACCCATTACAAAACATTGTCCCTTTAGCTTTCCACTCTTCTGTCCCAATCCTATCTCCCTTTTCCTTTCAGACGTATTCCAAACTTTTCATTATCTTTATCCATCTATATTTTTTGTTTCAATTCTTTGAAAATGTCGCTATATCCATCCGGAACTATCTGTCCGCTAACTCTAAATGTCTCTTCCCGCAAATATTATATATTCTTCCCAACCCTTCAAGAAAACAGGTTTTTTATTCCTTTCCAGGTCAAAACCTTACCTACAAATTGTAATATTATCTTTTACTACTACTCTAAATTGTTATCTTCGTCTTCCATATATTAAAATGTCCTTTTCTGTACTCTACCATATCATCAAGGCCAGGATGTGACGTAAATTAAATTGAATTTCTTTTTTGTGGTATGCAAAGCTCCCCCATACAAGTAGATAGTGTTAGGACTTACCGTACTACAATGATATTAAAGCAACAAGCTTGTTTTTCTTTCTTTACACTATGACAGTCCTTGATTTAATCAGCACAAAATATATAGGTTATTAAATAAAGATACTTCCACTTTAATTGACTGTTTTTTGCATATTTTTATCCATCCCAGAACATTTTGACCATAGCTTCAAAAAAAATCAAAAAGTTCTCCACTCGATAGCTATAAAGTCGGCTCACGTTATAATTTACAACATTCATTTATTTTTTACTAATTAATAGAGCGAGTCAGCTACATTGATGTCTTTTCTAAGATTGCTCAGCTGTTTATTTGTTTAAATAACTAGACATGACTGGCCAAGTAATCTTTAGATACTGAAATCAACATCAGATTTTATCAGGTCTTTGTTTTTCAACTAATTACTCTTCCATTCATCTTATAATTCAGAAATTCCTTCAGCAATTCCTTCTTGTTCCTTGTCTTCTAGATTTTCCTTCTATGGTGTCCACCTGGGTTCTGCGCTTGGAAAGTCCATTCTCCCAGGTCTCTAACCTCTTTACTCGTTGCTCGTGCTCCATAAGACCATGAACTTTCTCCAGTTGTCTCAGCCTTCTCTGTCCCTTCAATTCTCCTTCATCACTCTTCCCTTGACTTGCTTCCTCTCTTTCCTCAATGTTTTGTCACTTGCATTCTTCTTTTCTTTCTTCCGTTTCTTCACTCGTTTCTCCTCCCCGCCTTCCCCCTTCCCTTTCATTTCCTTTTTATCCTTCTTTCTCCCTGTTTTCTTCTTCTTTTTCGTCTTCTTCATCAGTTCTTTCCAGCTGGTGGATCCAAATTCATCTGCCCCAGGTGTCCTGAAAGAAATAAAAAAAAAACACATCAGAAACCTCAACGATTCTTTATCTTAAGTGTTGAACACTTTACTCATGACTCCAAAGACTAAGTCTCACCAAGGAGACATGTACACAACTCTTCCTACACCTATACATTGAGCTCAACCCTTCCAACCATTCATAGTCACCGATTGTGCGGTTGATAGTGTCCATGAGATGGACAATGGAATTATCTCTTGGGTGAAGACAACAAGAAAATGTATTTTTGGTGGCCCCTGACATAACTACATATAAAATCCCTGCCCCAATTCTCCAAAGCAAACGATGGTGGTTACATGGCCAACTGCTAGGATTTATGGAATCATTCCCTACTATGTTGATTAGCAATTCCTTTGCTTTTCATAGCATTTATTTAGAGAAGAATTCTATCACCATGAAGGTTTGAGTAGAGTAAG
Organism: Mixophyes fleayi; assembly: GCF_038048845.1. Lineage (NCBI taxonomy): Eukaryota > Metazoa > Chordata > Amphibia > Anura > Limnodynastidae > Mixophyes > Mixophyes fleayi. The sequence continues at coordinate 145,568,085 of NC_134408.1, read as the reverse complement.
AATCATAGAAGAATGTGTTACATATTGGAGCTAGAAAGAAAGAGTGAACAGGTTTTGGTTTAAGCTCACAGACTCAGTTTAATCCATGGTTGAGGAACAATCAGTAGTAATATACTTTTTTTCCCCCATGAACTAAAACCATAGATCTATGAATTTGTACCATCCAGAAGGCCATGGCTGTACTACCCCTTATACAAACTATCATGCTGTTGGAATAGTAACATCTGAGCAGTAAGAACTTAAAACTTGTGAATATTGGTTAAGCCACCGACATGTAGTGTGCAGTTGATACATGGACTTTAACATGCTCTACATCACATGGGAGTCATGCAATTACAAATCTATCAGACAATTACATTGTATGGACCGGTCTCCTTCTCAATGTGCACATTTCCTCCATACTTCCCTGTGTGTAATCATTAACGCTTTTCAGGGCTGTGAGAGGTTTCAATCCTGTTGATAACGCCATCAATTTTTACTGATATGTTGCCGTTTTTTATATGACAACTAACATGAATAAACTAGATGAGGTTTCCGTACGATCTGGTCGATAAACTGTTTATTCTCTAAGATATTGGACCTCTAGAGGTTGGACATATCCTAAATAGGAAGCAAAAATAGCCCTTAATATGTTTAAAAGGAATGGGTGATATGTTCAAGTATCTCTAGTTCTTATGGGAACTCTGTGAATAGTTCCCATCAGTTTCCCCCATGGCTTATATCATCAGGTATACCAATAACAAGCCTCAAGAGAAGTTTGCATTACAATTGTGTCTAGGATTGGCTGGAAATATAGATGTGACCGGAACAGTATAAGCAGTATACTATTACTATGTATCTATAACTGGGTATTTATAAAAGAGGGATGTTCTGTAGATCTCCAGAAGGGTTAACAGACCATCCGCGAGACTATAGAGGCTGTTCTGTAGCAATAAGGGACAATCCGATTTTAGATGGTAATTGTTACAAAAGCCAAACGATGTCTTCAGCCTTGTGTCCAATGTTTCCATCCTGGAAAGTAACAAACATACAATATACGGGATGTATGTTTTAGATAATCAATTAAAGACTTTAAAGATATTGGTGGAGATGTTGCCAACATGGGGTAAATGGGCAGTAAAATAGTGAAAACATTTCCCCATATTCTCTAAACATTTCCACAAAAAAGTGGTGATAAACTGGAGTAAAAGTGTCAGTGTAGATTGCATGGTAACATGGTATTTATCATGGTAATCCATTACCCCAATCCAGTTCATTGTATTTGTGCCTCTGGAATGTCTTCTACCTACAAGACAGCAGGTTTTATATACGTCAGAATAAGAATCTTTCAGCAACGTATGTTTCTCTGTCTCATGTAGCATCAGTATTAGTGTTGCTGACTCATACGGCTAGTACAGGTTGGTAATCCCAGTTTGGCAAATCCTATTGGCCATACTCCTAAGAGGTTTTTCTTTTTAAACCAAACCCCCTGTATATCTTCCTTCAAAACGTTCTCTCCTGAGGGGGTGCTGTAATAGTTGCCAAAAATGTATGTTTGTCTCCAAAATCTATAAGAGCATGTACCCCACCTTACATGTTTTGTGATGTTTGTAAGCACTGTCCAGACGATGGTGATATATGTTCTGCCTTTTTATTGTTCTTCTTTGGCATTTTGGAATTATGGTAAATATGGGTTTCAGGTGGGCATTTATTTTTGGTCTCACACTGTTCACCAATGACCTATAGGTCAGTAATTCCAGATAGGACACATCACTCACCTTGGGGGTTTGTCCCAATGGTCATTACCGCCCTCCACTTGCACATCGGCGGCCCCCTGGGTTCTCCAGTCAGTGTGCGGATCCCGCGCTACCTCCGATCTGCTCTTGTCTACGGGACATTTCCTGGCTTGGTCCTTGGGGGTGGTGGCTGGATGCCCTCTTGCGGAGTACTCTGTAGAGAAAAGAGAGAGTTTGCCGTAAGCCACACCCTAGTCAGCGGGCCGTAACCATGATATGTAAATACGTTAAAACAAAATATACTTACCAGGTCAAAAAGGGGGATGGGTCTTCAACCATTTTCCCCCTGCGACGATCATCATAAAATAAAATAAAAACCTACTCAGCACACACATACTGGATTGTCAGCTCTTGTGTCCATGTCTTTCAGCAAACTCGTTACTACTATAGCAGTGGACATGTCAAACACAAGGTGTGATGTAAAAAAGCCGGAACACAAATTTTATTCCAAAAACCCTGTTATATTTTTCCCAAACATCAGGGAATCACTTTGGAATATGTCCCCCCTCCTGTTTTGTTCATGGGATAGTCCCACTTTTTTTTTTTACAGCGGGCAAAACATCTTATTCACATCGCAAACTGGTGGGCTATAAACCAAAAATGCTTACACCCACAGTATATGCAGAGCTGGGTGCAAAATGGGAGTAAGTTACTCTTTAGTAAAAAATAAGGAGCGCGGAAAAATTTTGCATTTCCGCCCCTATGCGTTCGCCCACTTTTTGATCATGCACAGAGCGATTCGCTCTGCAGACGGCATACCTCCCACTGTGCATCAGACCCGCTGCCTCCAGGTTAGTATTATGACTGTCCACACAGTAATATAGATTTGCCACAAGCACACCTGACGTTCCTCCTATGCCTCGCCAGTCTCAAACCCCGGGGGGTACGGCACATTATGCAAACGTCTAGAATGGTCTACTGAGCTTTGCACCAGCCCTGCCGGATTACTCTGCAAATATTTGTGTGTGGAATGTTTGTTTTTTAATTTTACAAAAGGAAATCTCAAGGCAAATGGGAATTAGAAGTTAGCAAGTGACAAAACGTGTAACAGGGCGTCCCGGGGCTGTTCGAAGAGATTAGAAAACTTCCTACTGCCGCCTTATGGAATTTCAGGAAGACTTAGTGCAATTTTTATCCCGGTTTCCTTATTAAATGCTGATAGCAGTGTAGGAGCTGCTCTATATTCATTCCTTTATTACCCATTACCAGGTCTACAATCCACTTATAATTGTACCAAGTCATGAGACCACATGACCTGCGGCATCTCATATGACTTTCACTCTTGTGATACCAGATGCTCTGCACTCTATATCCTGCAGTGCAGAAATATTATAGCATGGAAGGTACATTAAAAACACAAGACCGTAGATCTGTTGTGTGTTTTTAGGAGATGGGGGGTAGTAAAGGTGTCTGGAATCTCCCAAGATAATAAATATTGTTCAAAAGATGCCATCACAGAAATGGAAAAAATTGCAGTACCATTTATACCAGTCAGGCCAGTGTCCTTCCATTAAAACTGTATATGTACTATACAGAGTTGGCCAACCTGCGGCTCTCTAGGTGTTGTGAAACTACAAGTCCCAGCATACCTTGTCAGCTATCAGCTGGCTATTGAATAGCAAAGCATGCTGGAGCTTGTAGTTTCGTAGCACCCAGAGAGGACAGGAAGAATATAAACCGACCATCCCTAAGTTCTGTTTTCTTGTCTGCATTTTCTGTGTCTACATTGTATGTCCCTGTTTTATGTATGTCCCTGTTTCTCCCACTGTCCGGTGCTGCGGAGCACTGTGGCTCTTTAAAAATCAATGATAAAAATAATAATAAACTGTATAATTATGCATTCTGGCATTCGTATACTCATCTGTATTATATGTATGATGCATATATTAAAAATATGACAATTCAATATACATATTCTACACGTCTTACATTTGGATCACACCCACCACGTTGAAGTCCTGTACTCGACACTGTCTATATTGTTCCACCAATAAAAATGCTTTAATATCACACGGTTATTATCGTAACTCTGGAGAAACGGTCGGATTTTTAAAAGGTGATTTAACTTGGCTTCACATTTTAGTGTATTTTCCGTCAGAGCTGTATATGTGATTTACCGGTCACCCAAAGAAAAGTACAGTACATTATTGATTGATTATTGATCTTCTGTTCCACACAAGAGGAAAGGGAGGTACAGTAAGCAACGCAGTAACCTCTGTCAATAACAAATAGAGTCTTGGCACAACTTTGGGAAAGAGACCAAGTTGTTGTCCTGCAGATTTTGTATAATTAAAAAATTTGGTGCAGTTGCTGTTACAGAACTTCAGTCCTATTATCTTTTATAATGTAACACATCCCTGCCCCCCCCCCCCTCTCCCCCTCTGAACATGATCACCTTTCTATGATACACATAATGTTCTAAATAATAAACCAAGTTACATGGGATGTTCACATACAATTTCCATACATGGACTCACTCTAAGGGCCTGATTTGCGCTTTGTAAGTTTGCATGTCAGATAATAATTGTCATATAACACTAACACTTGTGCCACTTTTGCGATCCGATTGCCGAATTAGAGATCGTTCACGGGAAATGCAGTAGAGATGTGGAGATAGATGCTAGCCACGCCAAGGCTGCACACGTATGTAGGGTTAGCGTTACATCCTACCTGGGTTTTTTTGGCCATATTTTTTTGCGCCTCCACAAATCAAGCAGAAGTTTATTGCTGGCCAGGTAAGTACTAACTAGCACGTCAGTTACATCCGTATTTACAGCTGAGATGCTCCTAAGTGTAATGCAACTTTAAATACTGGTGAACATATATAACTTGCCTCTGTGCATAGTAATACAATTTCAAGTTATAAAACAACATATTGTCAAAGTGATTTTTAAAATGCTCACAGCAGCACAGAACATTTCAGGAGAATAGTGTGCTGATTTCTTGAGACCTGTTCACTCTTGTGATTATGTTAGTGAAGACAGGGCTGCATGTTACATGATGTGAGGACGGGAATGGAGACAGCAGGAAGCCACCTACTGAGATTTATATAGTGGAAAGAGCAGGGTCCCCCAGCAGCACAGAGTATATCAGGAGATGAGTGATGTGTTAGTGAGGACAGGGCTGCATGTGGCAGAGACAGTACCATGATTGCAGGAGGTGAATGAAGGCAGCAGGAAGATACAGACTGAGCATTATATAGTATAAGGAGCAGGGTCCCCCAGCAGCACAGAGTATATAAGGAGATGAGTGATGTGTTAGTGAGGACAGGGCTGCATCTGGCAGAGACAGTACCATGATTGCAGGAGGGGAATGGAGGCAGCAGGAAGATACAGATAGAGGTTGGTAGTGGAATGAGCAGGGTCCTCAAACAGCACAGCATAGTCATGTGAGGCTCCTGTCACACGGATGTTGGACTGAAGAGGTGGCGAACACATCTCTATATGAAATTATGTTTATATATTCAACTTGCTTTTAAGTTGGGATAACAGATGCAATTATTACTATAAGTGTTATTGGGCAAAAGGTGTTGGCTGTTAGCATTGTTGGACCCTGGGACAGCGGGAAACTAACATGGGTCAGTTTACCTGCAGTTACAATCAGTACAGAAGGAACCGTTAAATAGAAATACATCAATACCCTTTGTAAACGGAGTAAAGCGAAACAATTTGACAAAATAAATGTGCAAACAATTAATACATATTATCAGTTAAGCATGTGAAGGGACGATATATACCATATAATAATCATTATTATTATACTTATATTAACCTTTCTCCATAAGGACTCAAAATGCGATATAGAGCCTAATGAACTTAATTGAACTAGAGTGTAAAGACCCCTATATATATATATATGAACGTTTGTAAATTACGGAGATGAATAATACCTGGAATATAATAAAACCTGATATCTTAAGATAGACAGCGTGTTGTCTGCTTTATCGATTAGAGAGGAACCATTGATTAGGATTTTGGTGCTTCTCTATCTTACAGCAGTACAATGCCAGGGCTTGTCTGATTGGCTGGCAAGTCTTAAAGGTAACAGCTCTGTGTAGACTATGGATTGGAGGAACTGTGCACAAAATAATAGGCAATTATGTCATAGCAACCATAACTAACATGCAATGCTTTGCATTCTAACTTTGATATGTAAACTAGGTAAGTACCAAGGTCTGTCTGGGATGTGGTACACAGATTAAAAACAAAATAGACAACCAGTGGAAAATATTTGCATTATAATAGAATATTCTTCTATCTCAGATATCATAATGGCAGCTGCTAGATTGTAGAACGGATATAGGTCACTCCACAATACCCATTACACACGTATTAATGCTAGATACCCCTTACATAGACATTGAATTCTAGCAATTTTGTATAGTTTAATTTTAATACCTTCCTCTACGCTGAAATATCGAGTGCTACCCTATTATTAACAAAGCGAGCGTTACTAAAGAGTGGTAGATACGGTCGGATTATAGTCAACAAAAATGCAAACTGCACAAAAAGGTGTACACATATAAAACGCAACCTAAGAAATGGATCATTAAAACGTTTATATTCTGACAGCCTTATACATAGATCAATTATAATAAACACAGTAATTGGAGTAATTTACATTATTGCTAGACAAGTAGTTAAATGTCTTTCTGCCAGAAATGATACATTAAATACTCCACAACATCTCAAATAGTATAAGCAGTTACAGAGCAAAGCTCTTACCTGACTTCACAGAGCAGTGGATATGCGCTTTAGATTCATAGTAGACCCAGTCGAAGCCGGCCTCCACGGCCAGCCTAGCCAGCATCCCGTATTTATTGCGGTCCCTGTCGGAAGTGGTGATGTCCACGGCTCGCCCTTCATAATGTAAGGATTCATCAGAGTGATGGCCGTCTTCATCCCAGCCTTCGGTCACTCTCAATTTAATGCCAGGCCACTGGTTCATGACAGAGATGGCTAAAGAGTTCAGGCGGTCTTTGCAGCGCTGCAAGAGAGAAGAGAAGACATGAGCTGCGGGATAGAGGAAAACAAATCCCTCACTATTCTTGTTTCTTACCTACGGAAATCTAACCCTCTTATGTCAAATCATCTGTCTTCAAAATCTAAGCAGAAATTCTACTTTCTAGATTGCTAACAGTGTTGCAAAGCTTAATCATGGTAATGCTTAAGGTACTTTCAACTTTGATCAGAACTTAAATGTTTAGCGTTCTTTAGACCCCTTCTGTCTGTATATACCTCCAATTCGAGTGTAAGCTCTTTGGTCGCTTTCCCATTCTAAATTCTAAATTAGCTGTTGCTCTTAATTGTTTTTGTCCTTGTAAGGTGCTGTGTATTCTACAGAGTGTGTACACAATGTGCGCTACCAGCAAACTAATGGGCACCAGTCATCCGCAAGAGTGCCAACTACCACCACTAGACAGCTGCCAAGTACAATCATAAGCAACAGTAAGGGAGAGCCATTATCAAGGCCAACGGACAGGAATTATATGTGGTAAACAGCTGAAGGCATCTTGAGTTCATGTGGAGTCAGTAGAAAGCCAGGTACAATTGGTAGAGGTTACAGGATCAAGGTCAAGGTGTGCTTAATACAGCACGGCCAGTCAATCAGGCAAAGAAAAGAGGATAAGAAAGACTTTAAAAATAGAATTCTGATGATGTCACTCTGGATGGGCATAGCGTGTGCCTAGCCAGGCACATGAGTAAAGAGGGGTGCAACGAGAAAGGGACATGTGTCCACCAAAATAATTGGGAACCTGGCACCTAAGAGGGTATACAACACGAACAATGGGTGTCAGCATTGAAATAAAATAAATAAATATATATATATATATATATATATATATATATATATATATATATATATATATATATATATATATATATATATATATATATATATATATATATATATCAGGAATTCAGGAGCCAGCCAGTCAAATCTAGGACCCAGCACCACTGTTTATGGAGCCAGGAGTGATGTATGTTGACCTCAATAGAAAGGGCTCACAAAAAACAAGAACATTGGCAACCTGGCTTCTAAGATTCATTCATAGAAACATAGAATTTGACGGCAGATAAGAACCACTTGACCTATCTAGTCTGCCCATTGTTTTATTAACCTATGGCAACCTTAAACCTTATTTGATCCCTTATTCTTTTTAAGGATATTCTTATGTCTATCCCAAGCATGTTTAAACTGCTCTACTGTATCAGCCTCTACCACCTCTGATGGGAGGCTATTCCACTCATCCACTACCCTTTCTGTGAAGTAGTTTTTCCTCACATTTCCTCTGACCCAACTTTCCTCCAGTGTCAGTACATGTCCTCGTGTTCTAATACTTCTCTTCCTTTGTAGAATGTTTCCCTTCTGTATCTTGTTATAACCCTTGATATATGAAGTTATTTTAGTTTTTCCGGGTAAGTTTTGTGCTGTAGGCCATGCACCATTTTAGTTGCCCTTCTTTGTACTGTCTGTAATGTATTTCCTAGATCCCTTTCCTCCTCAGTAGTTCCCATTATAGTGCCATAATACTATATTTAGCCTTTGTGTTTGAGACCCAAGTACATGATTTTACATTTTTTGACATTAAACTGTAGTTGCCGTTCTCTCTTGACCATTCCTCTTCTCTACCTAGATCATCGATCATTTGTTCTACCCCTCCTGGGGGTAAATGTTTTAACCTCCGGTTTCTTCAACTCCCGCGAGTTCGGCGTCTTCGGCGCGTAAATTTAAAGGAGCGCTGCCTTGTAAAGGGAAACTTCCCTTTACAAGGCAGTGCTGCTTTAAATATAAGCGCCGAACTCGCGGGAGTTGAAGAAACCGGAGGTTAATACATTTACCCCCTGGTGTGTCTACCCTGTGGCATATCTTGGTGTCATCTGTAAAAAGGCATACTTTCATCCAGTCCCAACATAGAAACATTATTAACCAAAGAAAATCATTTGTTGCCAACATTCCGATACAACTTCAAGGGACACTATGGTGGGGGGCTGTAGCTACAGTGAGGTCTGCTAGTGCTACTACTGCATAATTACTGCTCTTCAATAAAACACCTCTCACACCAGACACATAATGCCCATTACATCCAGCTAACGGAACAAGAGTAGTCGTACCGCACAGTTCACAAGGGGCGCTCTTCTGCAACTTTGTCACAGTTGGTAACTACAGTATATATAATATATCATGGCCTGGCAACAAACCAAAACAGGTTACATAAAATCAGAACTGTGTATTTAATAAACAACAAATACATGTGAATTTTTAATATACTGATATTTGCCCTCAGTCGGGAACTCTGAATCACAGTTTGATATCTGCATCATACTAACTGTATTCACCTTATGGAAACCTATGTGCTCCTATAGGAGATTTATTCAAGATCAGTATCAAGATCGACGGCAGAAACGGAGAGAATTAGTGAAAGTAAAGGGCCTATCCTTCCCATGTGTCGGCTGCAGTCCGATTCGCTGAGGAATGTAGTTTGATTCTTAGGAGTAGACTCAGCAAATCACAAGTGCTACAGTCCTAGCGCACAGACATTTGTCATGTAATACAAGTCAATTTTGCCTGGCACGTGGTTGGCGTTACGTCCTGGGGTTACTCTGCGCACAATGCCAAACTAACTGCAAAGTTCTTACTCATAGTTGTGATCACATAACATTTGCCCTCTATGTTCCCAATGGAATCTTTGTACATGTTAATGACGACTGCTGATAATTGGATATCTGATGTCTGAGATATCTCCGCACAAAGCTGATGGCTCATTACCCCAATGAGGTCTGTCTACCCCATAAGTGGAGTTTGTCTTCTACAGGGCACAGAGATTGGTCTCTTTAATCACAGGATTATTTCTTTACATTCCACATACAAAATAAAAATCAGTTTTTCCCTTTAAAAATCCAATATAAATCTTCTTTCCAGCAGTAGTTCAAATGGAGAGGTCATGTAATGTGAATAGATGGACACAACATTCTAGAGTTAAGTAATTCCAGTGAAAAAGATTCTGCTTAGAAAATCGGGACACGTGAAGGCCTCAGTGTAATCGTCTCATCTCGTAATATGGAGGTTTCAGCTTAAGGTTTATATGGAAAAAAATTTTACAAATATGAGATTACGCCTCCTATGTGCCAGGATTCTCCCGGTAAAATCTTGATTTTGGAGCTGGGAATCTACCATTGTCTATGGACTGATCAGAATGATACCTGTAATGGTCTTACTGCGACTGGAGCCATGAAGGAATCATGAGGTTTCCTACTCTATGGATCAAGCAAAATTCATATCATCATTATCATCTATTTATTTATATAGCGCCACTGATTCCGCAGCGCTGTACAGAGAACTCATTCAGATCAGTCCCTGTCCCATTGAAGCTTACAGTCTAAATCCCATAACATACACACACACACACACACACAGACCGAGAGAGACTAAGGGAAATTTGATAGCAGCCAATTAACCTACCAGTATGTTTTTGGAGTGTGGGAGGAAACTGGAGCACCCGGAGGAAACCCACGCAAACACAGGGAGAACATACAAACTCCACACAGATAAAGCCATGGTCTGAAATCGAACTCATGACCCCAGTGCTGTGAGGCAGAAGTGCTAACCACTGAGCCACCGTGCTGCCCATATGCATATCACAGAGCTGTCCTGGTTTTCTGTCCTGTAAGATTATTTCCCCCCCCCTAAATAAAACCCCTTTTCCCAAATAACAGACCCAAAGAAGTCTGAAGTCCAAGACCTGAATAGTTGAGGAGACACTGATGCCGACAATTGACACAAGGCTTTCACAAGCAGCTGCGCAACCATTCTGCTGACTACAGAGTTTACATTCAAACTTCTACAGTTCAAATGTCAGCAGGGCGGGGTATTCCCTGAACGGACTTCCTGTGCGCAGTTTAACTAGTAGTAGGCGGATACGGTCTATTTAATATAGTTTTAATGTTTAAATGATGCAGGTGGACAGACAGTCGGATCAGGGGGGAAGAGAGGGCTGGAGAGGCGCAATAGGTGACCCTTGGACAAAATAAACTTAAATTATTCCTTCATATACCTGTTCTGCAGCTAATATGGCTGATACACAGTAGAAGTAAAAACATTCTTCTATTCAATGCTGTCAGGATGGAGAGATCGGCCTAATAGATTGTTTTATCTCCCTCCTGGGATAAGCCGTCAGTGCCAGCATCGGGGCAGCGCAGGAGCCTCTGTCTGCCTTCACGCGGCCACACTTATAAAATATAGATGCTTCATTAATATTTCATCCCATGCCGTAATGTTTACAAACCAAAAATGTGACAATGAGCTGCATAGGACAAAGAAACAAAAACACACAAACAGTCGCCATTAGTACTCTGTTAGCGACCCCACAACCTGTCTCCCTGTGAGGTAACCGTCAGGTAAACAGACATCCCGGCCTAGCCCAACACACTGGGTAATTCCAGAAACATGGAGATAATGTGGGAATTAGTCACCACTGCTCAGTCTGATCTCACTTCCCGGCATTAAAAGGAATGACACAGGGGAGCGGTGTAAACATCTTGTATAACAAGTGTCTGAGAGGTACCCCTACTCAATATCTACAGCGTGAAAAAAATAAATAAAAAGTTAAACGTTTCATGATCATTCGGTCACTGTGGACAGTTCCCTAAATAAAACCCACGTTCCCGGCTGTGCTGGGAGCCTTATTTTTTTTTAGACCTAAACAGATCAATACGGTATGCGGAAAAATTTTTCTAGGAGGTGCGCTGTGCATAGTGCAAATGTTTGGTGCGTACTATGAGACGTCTAACTGTACAAGGGTGGGAAGTGGCTGCAGATTAGGGATTTGTCAGTGTTTCACTTATAAGGACCAAGGTATATAATGATATTATTGCAGTTTGTTCAGTAGACATGAATGATGGGGATATCATGGTGTAACATCAAGGTGTCAGATTTTATTTTCTGAATATTAGGACTTTTAATAAAAGATTGTGATACCTCTATACTGAGGCAGAACTAGCGAGCTGTGGGCCCCGTTGCAGGGAAGCAGGGAAGGGGAGAACCGGGGCCCTCGGCTCACTAATTCCCCATGCAGCGGGCCCCATTATCTCCATGGGTCTCGATGCATCCCACTTGCTGCACCAATGGTAGTTCTGCCACTGCCTCTATACACGCACAAAAATGTTGTAAAATGCCTGGACCACGGACTTCCACTGAAGTATTATCTCAGTTGGATTTTGTGGTGAGCACACACAGCTTGTGACACTATGTTCATGCTAAAACATTATACATATATAAAATTATATACGGGTAACGTGCATTAGCTGTACATGGGGCTTATGCAGAGTTGGAGGTAAAATATCATCATCATCACCATTTATTTATATAGCGCCACTGATTCCGCAGCGCTGTACAGAGAACTCGTTCACATCAATCCCTGCCCCATTGGAGCTTACAGTCTAAATTCCCTAACACACACCCACACAGACACACACACAGGTTCATTGGCTGCTATCAAAATTGAGTCTTTCTCTGTCTACCAGTATGTTTTTGGAGTGTGGGAGGAGACCGGAGCACCCAGAGGAAACCCACGCAAACACAGGGAGAACATACAAACTCCACACAGATAAGGCCATAGTCGGGAATTGAACTCATGACCTCAGTGTTGTGAGGCAGAAGTGCTAACCACTGAGCCACCGTGCTGCCACGGTAAATTGCTCTTAAAAAAATAAAAAAAAATAAAAACTTGTGTATATGACACTACTTAAAATTCACATATATTAATAAATCGTGTACAAATAGAGTAATGCGACATTGGCATTTACTACTAACACTGTTAAACAGCATCTGTCCATATTTACGGGCATAAATATACACAATTTCTATGGCTGACATATGCCTGCTGCAAATGCTGCTGGACCCAACAAGTGCACTTGAGATCTGTTCTATCTATAATGTGTTTTTTTTTTCCTGGGAGGTAAAATCTTCAGCGTTCATTAAAGTCAACGTTGCCTCCTCACAGTGCCTCATAAAATGTTCTACCAGCGGTCTAACAGGAGATTGGTTGCATCAGGTTTGGCCCTAACCAAAGGTGAAGAATCTTACCTCTGCACATAATCTTATCAAGGCTCAGGAGTGTAAGTCAAACACAGCTGCAGAGAGAATCAGTTCCTTGTTTGATAACACATCCGGACCACTGTCCAGGAAGTGAGATAGTCCCAAGTACAACTGCTTCATATGAATGACCACTGGCTGTGGTCATCTACAAACACAGCACAGAGCAGGAGACACTCAGCAATGTAAATTCTTTTGGTATAATGGAAATAAAAATATTAAGATCAGAAAAAAAAAAGTGCACAGTGACTGACCCATGTAGACGGTTTTTGGGACACTCGTCATATTTTCAGAACTGTGCGAAACAGGAACCGCTCTGCATGGATCACTGGGTACTCTGGGCTGTAATTAGCGTTGTTGTAGATGACCTTGTTGTAAGTATTTGTGTACCCTGCATGCTAATGTCCCTATCAACATAGTCTGCTCTATTATTTTGACTGGGAAAATTAGATGATTTTTAAAGGACTAGTAAATTACTGTATGTGATCCCCTGGAAATTGCTGCCCTAGACGTCCGTATAGATAACCTGTATTGTCAATACAGCCTCCCAATCAGGCGCGGGCTGGCAAATCTCAGCCTGGGGAGCGCACAGGCGGCCGCATCACAGGACACGCGATGCGGCCACGTCATTGATGAAGCGGCCGCATCGCGTGTCATGTGATACGGCCGCCGATAATATTAACGAAATTTGACATCCACCCAGGGGGGGCCTGGCCAAAACAGGGGCCAGACCAGTGGCGGATCCAGGGGGGGGGGGCGATTGGGGCATTCGCCCCCCCTAGCAGCAAAAAGCTAGGTCCCAGCCGATCCAAACGGGGAGGGCGGGGCTAAATGTGGGCCAGCCAATCAGAGTGGTCCCAGCCGGCGATCACAACGGGAGGGGGCGGGGCCAATCGCGGGCGGAAGACGGGGTTTAACGCGGGCCAGCCAATCAGAGCAAAGGAGGGGCGTGATTATGCAAAATCGCCCCCCTAAACATAAAGTCTAGATCTGCCCCTGGGCCAGACTGAGTGGCCCGGGGGACCGATGCCCCCCTACCCCCCTGCCCAGCCCGCCCCTGCTCCCAATACTCTTAATTTTGTTACTGGTAATTTCAGTAGACTTTTAATAACAGTAACAATGCGTTTGGGTGCCGCCTGGCTGGAACGCTGTCCGGTTTAGCCGCCTATTTATGCAGCCAAACTGGAAACAGATGGTGTCGCTTGGGCAAAAGCACTGTTAGGGGCATATTCAATTGTTTGAATATCCCGCGGCGTTAAAACTATTACCGTTATTACGGTAATAGTAAGCTGGATTTCAGCTCGTGGCTCAGGGAACTGCGAGCTGAAATCCAGCAAGAAAACTACTGTAATAACGGTAATAGTGCGCTCGACGCAAGATTTTTGGCGTTTTCGACAACAATTGAATATGCCCCTTAGTGTGAGCAGCACATAAGTGCATAGACCGCTGGCTATCAAGAGGTGACTAGGATGACTGTTGTGGCATCCAGGAGGCTGTGAGCATCCTAACTTGCAGTCAGCTTCTGGTCCGATGCAGAGTTGGATGCAAAATAGGAGTAAATTACTCTTAAAAACAAAGGTAACCGAAAACAAGAATATTTCTGCCCATAAGCAGACTAGTGTAAACCTAGAGATGTGCCCACATCAGCAGCATAAGCGCCTGGTTTAGAAGTATATATATATATATATATATATATATATATATATATATATATATATATATATATATATATATATATATATATATACACATATACGAAAGAGTTCATAAATGGTATTTGGACTACCGGTATATTGTCCCAGCATCTGCTGTAGAGACATCCCGTTACAGACATTGTGTGCCCTATTATATACAAGTGAAATCGCACAGCAGGTCCCTGCGTCAGTTCTGTTCTCCTCACCTCTTCCCCAGCACAGAAACACAGAATTGTTATAGCAGATAAAGGCTTGAGCCCATTTCCTGTGCCCAGAGACTTGTCTGCATTCCTGCCTGTATCTACAAGGTTATGTTGAACATGTCACAATCTAATAATGTCCTCAGTGTGACTTCCACTTTCTACATTTCTTGAGATCATCGCAATAGGAACGAATCTGATCTAATGTAGCGGAATAAACAAAAACGCACAATTTATTCCTGCACAGGGATGCGGAGATACAATCCATTGTCACATAACTCTGATACTTTGGTAAAGCCGAAATGTATTCTACCAATTTCAACTGGCATCAACTAACAACCCCACCAAATATGCAGAACGGGGGATCTCGGGTCAGTATTAAATGAACAATTAACCCCACTTACAAATCATCCGCATTTCCTTTTCATTAGAGGTGGTACCTATCCGAGGAAAAATATACTAGTTATCCACTAATAAACACTTTAAAAAAAATAAATCTTTACCTTTTGTTTGACATAACATGGAATGAATTATTCTAGTCTATATTCAACATAACATGGCAGAATATCAATGATTTTGAACTGAAGTCTAAAATATTCCCCAGCCAATCTAAAAGCACTTTCAAAGCAGTGCAAATAGATGTTCTGACATCAAACACGTTTTAAAGGACACAACAGTAAGATTTCCTGCAGGTCAATAAAAATGTGACACCCAGATCATGCAATTTATTCACAAATATAACAGTATAACAAAATGTTATATATCATTTCTTCCCCAATCTCTGGTATCTGTACTCTGCAATCATTAAGCAAAATTTAAAGTACCAGAATATTTCATAATCTGAATATCTACAACTCTCTTGTGGGTAAAATTAGCTAAAGGTATTTATTAAATAATCATTTTTAAATGATACATGCACAGAATGTATCAATGATACAGTAAAGAAGCAATTTTGTTTGCATGAAGAGTATGAATGCTACATTTTTGTGCTGAACCGTGATCCAAGAACTTGTCCCTTATACATTAACTATGAACCAATCACATCATTGAGGGTCTTCATGACCAATATTCTCTGGTTCCTAGAGATACTATAGGCTGTATTCCTTTTAATACTGCTTCAGCCCAAACAATGGCAGCTTCTGCTCTGTGTAGGGCTCTTTAAATCAATCAAGAAGGGAACATTTTATGGAACGGTTTGATATTCTCCTTTCACAATGATAAACTCTTTCGGCATATCAACCGACCACAGAAAAACTTCTTATAAATGGAAAAGGAAACATATAGGCTCAGTATTATTATCGATATTATATTGGAGAGGTCGATACCAGCCATTTTAATCTAGAGATTGGACAAAAGAGTTTTTGGGATAAGTTTGAAATACTGATCCTATATTTGGTCATTTGACCGACTTCTTTTTCGTGGATTTATGTCATACAAGTGACTTTTCTTTGGACCTGGGGGTAAATGTATCAAGCTGAGAGTTTTCTGGCGGGTTTGAAAAGTGGAGATGTTGCCTATAGCAACCAATCAGATTCTAGCTATCATTTTGCAGAATGTACTACATAAATGATAGCTAGAATCTGATTGTTTTTTCAAACCCTCCGGAAAACTCTCAGCTTGATACATTTACCCCCTGATGTTAGTTACTTATATGCACAATATTTGCTATAGGTGGTTTAAATCTGATATTTGGGTTGACTCAATTGGCCACAATATCCCACACACATTGCCGGAAGTTACAGAAAGGGGCCTCTGCTTTTTCCATCGCACCTCTAAGGGACGTGAGAAAATATGACTGTCGATTCCAACCTCAACATCAGCGCAGTCTGCCTCCGAGGACTGTGTGCGCTGAACTGAATCTCCCCCTTCGTGTCTAATGGGTTTTTATGTATCGTTTTTTAATAAAATTACGGTTATGTAGCATATATGAGTATACCCGATTTCCACATAATATATTGATTTACACTCAGCGCATTCATATTACACCTTGCTGTGAATGAAGTATTATCAGCTAGAGAGGTCAACACACAATCAGCCCATCAGAAGCATCTAGATCCTATTGCAGGTAGTCATCATGACAGTGTATCTGCAAACGCGTTCCCGTATTATTGCGTCACAATTACGTCAACATATCTCTACTTTATTCAACTTACACTTGTCTGACCCCATTCCTCCTCCCAAGGTGTGAGGAGACACAAGCCAGCCAAATGCAAAAAAGTCTACACACAGACGGATAGGTCTATGCGTTTTCGTGGCGTAGTACAAAAATGCATAGATTACGCAAAAAAAAAAAAAAAAAAAAAACACAAAACTTACAGATGTACGACCCTATAGGTCTTGAAATGGCATCTATGCTTTTATGGGTTGGTGCCTTGTGTAATATATCCCTGTTTCCGATATGAGCCCTATGTAGGAAATCTTAGTTTTTGCTGCTTACTAAATAAATAGGTTCCCTAGAACCAGTTCTCAAAAGTCAGCAAGACAGTGGTCAATGCTTACAACTTGACAACGATTGATCTATTTCAATGTTAGATCAGCAAATAAGTATTTAGGTTATACACACACCTATCTTTCTCAATTCCTCTCCCTTCTTGTGCCAGAGAAATAGATAGCTTTTTCGTAGGATAGATATTGTATGTTTCTGCCCCCAGCCCCTGTCAGGGATGGGTTAATAGGTCAGCTCCTTGCTCCTTCCCACCCTAGTGTTGACTGATGCAGTTGGAATGCAGCCCAATGTTTACTCTTTATTTAAAGGTGGAGTTCCTCCTAGTAACCCCACAGTCACACATACTAACACCCTTCACATCGTCAACTCTTGATTGAGGTTCAAAAGTCCAGCTGGATCTGTTATGAGATTACGCGGAGGAATCTAAGCCAGCGATCGATACCTAGAACACGACGTTTTAGATTACGGGAGAAACTGTGCCCATCTCCAATCAGGGCGTGCAATCAGGGCACAGCCAGCTTGGAACGCTTTCTGCCAGGGCCAAATCAAATGAATCATTAATGGTTGCTATTAGCTCTGATGTCATTGCTTCTGTGTTCATTGGAAAAACTTGTGTATCATAAGGAATAATCCATCGCCTATTAGTGCCTGTAAAAATAGTTGCAGAACTCCCTTTGATTTCTAATATCCATATAACGTAAGGTAGGGTATGCATCGCTCCCATATTATCTTCATAAATACCCACTTTTTTGTTTTGAGCTATTTAACTTTAAATTCAGCACATTGGATGAGAGGACTCTTTAGTTCGGAGGTGTCTTACACAAATGAATTCCTTATTTTAAAAACTAAGAAAACATTGATGCATCGTCACGATTAACAACGCCATTATTATATTTAATGATTAAAGGGCAGTATGTCCCCACCACTGGGCCCATTTCATCTTCAAATGCAATGTGAACGCAACGCGCATGTTTTTTGTTTTTTAAAACACATGTTTTTTGTTTTGTAGAACGCACCTAACTAGTATTTATGTGGCTGTATTACAACTTCAAGTGGATCTCAAGAAATGTATCTGGCTCTACGTTATTTGCCGTATGTG
Source organism: Mixophyes fleayi (assembly GCF_038048845.1). Taxonomy (NCBI): domain Eukaryota; kingdom Metazoa; phylum Chordata; class Amphibia; order Anura; family Limnodynastidae; genus Mixophyes; species Mixophyes fleayi. The sequence goes on along the minus strand of NC_134408.1, from coordinate 145,549,777 downwards.
AACAGACAGAACACAGGATACGCACCATGCATATGTGCAATATAAAGTAACGTCAGAACGCGTGCAAAAAAATATAATTATATAAAATAAATGTACAACTCCTAATAATATAATCATTAATAAGAACAAATTTGTGTTTTTTTTAGTGTTTTTTCTCTGTTTTTTTTTACAGTAAATACATAAATCAGGATATGCTTAACGTGTGTTGTACATAAAATACATATTTATAGTTTCTCTTACTTGCAAACACATGTTCTAGACATACTATCATCACTATCAGTCGGCACTTACACCCACCCTGTAGCCGGTGCAAGCGATACTGCTAAAAAAAACCATGTACCTAAGAGATGTCCAGAGCTTGAATTGGACGGATTTGCGTATGCTCCCCCTTGTCACGCCCTTACTGTACATTGGCTACGTTAGTCCTCCCCTTCCCACTCCCATTCCGCCCTTCATATCATAGGCAGGCGGAAGTGTAATTTGCGTGTGACCATGAATTGCGTGCATCTGCCTTCACTGGCGTAAGTCCCGTTCTGGCACGCGCTAACACATGTAAATTAACTTGCATTCGAAGATGACTCAGTGGCATACTAAAAGCTCCAGGGTGCTCCTTGCCACCCTAGCGTCAAAGGATGGAAAGAGTAAAACCTTGGGACCCCAAGGGGTAGTCTATGTTACTTTCCCACTAGGATCCCTATGTAACTGGTAAAGGGTCAGAGAGTGCTCGTGTCCATCAAACCACAGTGTAAAAGGAATCATTGTGTCCATCACACATTATATTAACCACAGCTTCCTCTAGGCAGGAGCATGGAGTGTCTGCTTAATCAGGTAGACCAGGCTGTGGGCTAGAATGACCTAGTATGCCATCAGTCCTGAACATCTGTACATGAAAAACCTTTACTACAAAAACGTTGGAGAATAGAGGACGGTCAATAATACCTCAGCTAATAATTATAATTATTAATTTTTATTTATAGGGCGCCACAAAGTATCCTTAGCACCGTACAAGGACAAACAATGGCACAGTACAAGGTGAAACAGCACAGTACAAGTAACAGTAAGCACTATAACTCTGCGGGCTCAGTCACAGCAAGAAAGAGAGGGAGGGGAAAAGGGAGTACAGGCAGGTAACTATGGCACAAGAGGGTGGGCACGGATGACAGGTAAAGAGTCACTGAGGGGAGCGGAGAGAAGCGAGAGGAGACAGAGGGCAGAGGGTTGGAGAGACGGTAATAATACCGTCAACGTGGACTGATAAGACCCTGCTGTACATGAGCGGACATTGCTGCACATCTATTGCAGCAATCTAGTCTAGTCATTTAATCTAGGACACCTAGACTAGTGCCCACATTGATGGCACCTCAGGTTACAGATGGTATTCTTAGGTAAATGATTGTGGTGGAGAATTATGCTCATCATGCAAGGTTACCTGCATCATCATATAGGCAAACCGAGGGGGGGTTTCCTAGTGCCTGGAACCCCCCCCCCCCCCCATCCAAGCCTGGGCACTGTACAATTGAGGTGGCTGGACCCTACTCCTGCTCCACACAGCTCTGCTTGAAAAGGGAGAGCTGTGTGTACCTAACAGTAGTGCATGCAGCATTGCCCATGTATATTATGGGGATAGGAAGAGTTGGAGAGCAGCCAAGCACTGTCTAAAATTATAGCCACACCCCCATGCCTGCTGGTCTTGCCCACTGGCGGCGTGGTGTGGAAACCCCCCTCTACAAATCCTGCGTTTGCCCCTGCATCTAATGTTATTTTTGCAATTCAAAATTTAGAAAAACTTTGGTGGTTTAGCGATATCTCTCCTCTATTGTACGGTGTCATCTATGCTTTTAGTTCTCCCCTAAACCCCTCCTATAACCAGTAACACATGTAGCCTATAAAAAACACAGGCTAAACACAGATCATACTAAAACAATAAAAACTATTCATAAACATTGTGATTAAACATTTTCAACATACAGTAACACTTAGAGTGGATCTGTCGTCCACCCATGGTGAAGGCAGCCGCTTTGCGGCCTGTACCAATATTCAATTCACTGGGAGCTACCGATGCCAACGAGGCATGAGGCACCAACCATCAATATTGCCTGGTAAGACCCCGGTGGACGTGACGTAGCATAGGTGCAAATATCAACCAACATGCTTATTGTGCCTCAATGAAGCCACCAGTTCACAGTGAATAAACAGTGGCTCAACCCACAATATGGCCTCTACTCTGTGTCATACTTGTCTACTCTACCAGAATGTCCAGGAGAATCCCGAACAATAATAGCCCCACTCCCACCCAGAGACTGCTTCTCTTGTGAGTGGGTGGGGCCTTTATCACGCAATTTATGCCATCAGGCCCCGCCTCTGCTGCAGGAGGGCAGGATTTGCATCAGTGGGAGGATCCTGATGATGCAAATCGCTACCTGTGCGAAACAGGGGGAGGGGTCACGATGACTCAAGTTTTACTGCCACCTAAATCTATCTAGATTTGTCCCCCTCCCAGAAAAATGCTTACAATTGTATTTTTGTTGCACAATAGTTTCCCAGGGCAACAGTCTGTGTTGTTGCTCAGTTACTCTGTGTCCTGTACTCGATACTGCACATGGAGAGTTGTTTGTAGAGAACTTTGCCCTTTGCCTGTGGTTCTCCGGCAGGGAGGAGACGTGTAAAATATGTTATCACAAGTGTGACCAGTAATCTGCGGTGCATCGTACTGCAGGCTGGGTTCAGCGTGACAGTCCCCATTTCTTACTGTGCACTAAATGAGCCAGTATTGGTGTCCCCACGTTTATGGGCACAGGGGGTGACAGCTGCTGTGTGGCCCTAACCGCTGTAAGCTGCAGCAAACACAGGCAGAGCTGCACTGTTAAGTGGAACAGAGAGACCCAGGCGGGTGATTACTCTGCCACTGACCTGGAACCAGACCCACAAGGTAAACACTCTGACAACGGACACTTTTCACCTAGAATTTGTGCTTTTCAGGCTGAGCTGAAACAAAGTAAACACAAAGGGAAAAAACGCTCCTCACCTTTCTGATGGCTTCTGAATGGAAAGAGAGAAAAAAAAAAACCCATCAGGCTGTTTGCCGACTAAAAATAATATTTGTGTCCATTTTTGTGCAAGGTGCAGCTCATGCCGTGTCCCCTGATACAATGTGTAACACACGTCTTCAGCTGCTCAACAATCCCGGCCTAACAGGCTATTCATGCAGCTATTAGTATATACTCCAGACACCCTACAAAGGAGAGTATCCCTAATTCATGCCCTTATTGTAACAAAAGGTGCTGAACGTTATTTCGTTCACATGGTGGAGGTAAAATGAACAGTTACAGTAACTTCTGGGCATCGTGGAACTTGGCAGAACATTCGCAGTGATATTTGAACAAAGCAACTCTCACTCATGGGAGTACCATTGTTTTGGAGGTTTGCAATAAAATAAACATTTTAAAATAAATTATGTTTTAGCATCAATCCCTTTAATACAAGAAGAGATGGTCTTTTATTATGTTTGCAATAGAATTGAGGTTGTCCAACTGGCGTCTGAGGATTTTTCATGAATTCAAATCCCTTAAGAAACTCAGCTTTCCCATAGAAAACAAATATAACAAATAATTGTCCCCTGCACTTTGTTGCTTCCTAAAATCAGGTGTTTGGGACATTGTGACGGCTTTGAGGATTATACTAATTTAATTTAGAACATTGTTCAAGGCCACAATCTACGCCAAAACCATGGCGACCAGACATTCGCACTGTATTGCGGGGTGTCTAGATAGTCCGTCCTGCGCACACCAAGGTGCACTCCTGCTCCCCCGTTTCTGGTAGATACCTCTGCGATCTAGAAGCGCGTCTAGTTTCACAGAGAAGTGTAAACATCTACAGAAGCGCACTGTGCAAAAGTCTAAGGGCCTGATTCATTAAGGATCTTAACTTAAGAAACTTCTTATTTCAGTCTCCTGGAAAAAAACATGTTACAATGCAAGGGGTGCAAATTAGTTTAAATTTCAGTGTACAAATAAGCTATCAAGTATGTGTGTGCTACATGAAAAAACAGTCAGTATTAAACCATACTTGCCAACTCTCCCGGAATGTCCGGGAGACTCCCGCATTTCGCCTAAATGTACATCAGAGTCCGGCCTCCAGCCATTATAGAACCAACTCTGCCATTGAATAAAACGTTTCTGGATTTTCTCCTAAAATACTACACAATTTAGACTCATTCATGGCTTAAATAATGAGAGTTAGAAGACATTGGGGCTGCCTATGATTGGTGATTTGTTTATTTGAGCAATGTTAGTATAAAACCCTCAATGTCATCTGTTGGTTAACTACAATTTATAGCACATTCTGGTAACTCGCTGTGACTTACAGAATGCTGTCCTAGCTGCACAGACTGGCAGCCACGGATTTCTTAAAGCATAGCTGTTGACAAACGCTTAAGACCACACTTCTGATCTGCCCAATCACAGCCCTGATTGGAAACAGCGCCACCTACAAATTTTTGCCAAAGAAGTCAGGACAGTGACGGGAGAATTTAAACAGTTGGCGAGTACACCAACATTTCTCCTCTGTGTCCGTTTTTATAATCGTCCATAAATATGAATTACATTCAGTATAAAAGAACAAAAGAGAAGGTGCTGAGGAATTGAGGTATTGGTCAACTTAGAGGGAAAAAAAGAAGATATCTATAGACCTGCATTCAACAACAGACTTCTCTTTAGATCCGCTGCTTGTTGAGTACGGACATGCATATGTGGCTTGGTGGTTAGCACTGCTGCCTCACAGCACTGGGGTCATGAGTTTCTAATTTTCTATTTGTGAAAATAAAAATAAAAAAAGTTTAGATAATAAAACAATGGGAGGCGATTCTGTACTCGTTCTTTCACTCCCTCCAGAAGATGTTGCAAAGTTTTATCTGGGCCAATAAACAGTCTAGTTTGAGTTTTTCCTCTCCTAACCAGGCCCACTGATCATGAAGGGTTTGTAATTCCACATCTCCTAGTGTATTACCAAGTCATGAACCTAACAAAGACTCTAGATTGGAAGTCAAGTCCTAACATAAATTATGGATTAAAATACAAGATATTTAAAACTACTTAAAACTTCTACCATTATTGTCTGTCACACTAGGTCCCTCTATCGTGGTCAATGCCATGTTCACACCAGGATTGGAAAGTCAGACTATGCAGGATTTTATGGAAGAAACCACACGTGACGGCCTTCGATGTGAGATGGAGGGGGATACATTCAGGAGGAAGTGACACTTCCAGGTTCCAATAGCAACTTTGTGCTAGGTAGACTTGTATATACATACTTCATAGGGAGTCTCGTCCCTTCTCCAAACCGGACCAAGCTCCTGACCAGAATAGAGCATCTATGTTCAATGAACAATCCAAAATCCCATGTTGTCATCATCATCATCATTTATTTATATAGCGCCAGGAGATTCCATTTCTATGTAATAACAAAACTATACTTACCACTCTTCATGGGAAACAACCCATCTACTCTATGACTTGGGTAGATCTCACTTGGAGGCCCAATGGTATAGAATATTTAAGCTAACTACCAAATGCTCCATTATTTACAAGACACAAGGAACCAACTATAAAATTGCGTCTGGATGGTACAAGAGCCCGTACGATACATAGAGCCTTACGTTCTGTCAGTGGTAGGCGCTGGGGACGCGGTGCGGCCAAGGGAACAGTTTTCCATATCTTTTGGACATCCTCTCTTATCTCCTCTGAGTATTCTGGTTTGTGCAGCTCTTGAGGAAACAGAGTTACACCCCAATTCTTACAGTTACATCTCAACCCCAATTTGATTTCCAATTATAAGAAGAGGGTCCTCTCTCATCTCCTAAACGCAGAGAAAGCAGGGATCACGAGCCCCCGGCCATCTGATGCCATCCCTAGTACCAAAGTGTGTGGATTCCAACTGTTCAAAAACTTAGGTTCATTGAAAGAATAACTCCCAAAATCAATGATAGAGAAGAGAACTTTTATATGCCAATGTCAAAATTTGGCACTTCTTAATTCCTGGGGATTCCTTCTTCTGGAGTAAAAGGGCCTCAGGTAAAGAAAGACAGGAGTGAATCCAGCTTAAAAGGTGCAAATCTGCACTGGGCAAACCATGTTGCGATATAAGGGTTGCAAATAATTTTGGTTTTTTTTACATGTAGGGAAAATACAAGATGCCTTTGCACATTGCACCAATCTGTCCCCACACGTTTTAAACTAAGCCCCCCATTCCCACCCAGCGGCTCAATATAGATTTGCCACGGTGCAAAATTATATATTTACACTGTACCAATATACAATTTTTGTAGTCAGGCGTAAACTTGAACTTTGCATTGGACAAATTTACAACTGCATAACCTTTAAAATTTTGACAGATTCACCCTGCCTGTACGTCCTTGCTTTCCCCTATTTTTATCTTTACTATGTAAAGAAAACTGCTATAAATAGAGAACGTACAAAAAAGAAAAACAATGGATGGAACGAAAGAGAACAGGGTGGCATTGCTCATAGATTCAGCCATTTTTCTAGTGTAGTTTTGAAAATAAAAGCAAAAATCAACTTTTACCTTTTCCAGTTTTCATATTCCCCAATGTTAATAATAATATCATGTACACCATCGTACTATTATGTAACAACAATTTCTACTTCTACTAGTGAACCTACATATTAACATTTCATTGCTTGTTAAAGATACACAGGTGGCTTTTGGCATAAAGTTATGGACACTGGGCCATATTCACAAAATAGTGCAAAAATGTTTTTGTTCAACAGGGAATTCACGATTGCAGCCTTGATAATACTCACCAGAATAACCTGTGAATTTTGTGTTAATGTTTGTTCTTGAAAATATAATACAATACAATACAAATCTAGGCTCATTTTCGCCTCGCACCTCTATGAAACGTGGGGTGAAATGAGCGAAGATTTGAGCAAAAACATTGAGGCGATGTGTCTCCGCGGTTTGTTCCAGAGACATTGTGGGACCTTGCGGCTAATTGAATCTGCCCCTATGTGTCTATACTATACTTGCCAACTCTCCTGGAATGTCCGGGAGACTCCTGCATTTTGCGAGAGTCTCCCGGACTCCCGGGCGAGTGTGGCAATCTCCCGAATTCTGCCCACTTCACTAGGAAGTGCCCACTTCCTAGTGAAGTGGGCAGAATTAGATCCCAAACGCCGCGATTCCCGATGAATCGCGGCGTCATGCCGTCACAGGGGGCGGGGCCGAAATGACGCGATTTTGGCCGCCCCGCCCCCTTACGCCCCCCTCCACTGGCTGGCTCCCGGAAGGGAGCTGAAGAAAGTAGGCAAGTATGGTCTATACTTATATGTGTTCATATAGGAGTCTGCATTGTTGTTGGCAGTGGTTAGTTGTCCCTGCACTTAACAAAGTTAACAGATCTCTCATTTCCATGGCCCATTCATTCATTTTCATGGGGTTATGCACTACATGTAGAAGCCCCACTGTAATGAATGGGCCATAGACCCCAGTATTTCCCATCACTAGTAGGCAAGCCCCTAGCGTGGGAAAATACTTGTGATTGACTTAGCGGTCACTGAAACTCCCGTTTCATTTGTTTTTCTCTTACACGATGCTTCCCGCGTGTCTCTTCTGAGATAACTCGTGATTGGAGATAGAGGCTCTTTTTGGAGGAAATGTGTGGGGTTCATCGATATAATTTGTTCCTAGTTTTTAAAATACCCAGCTACACAGTACCACTTCTCTATGTTTAATGTTATTCTGCATGGTACAACTTCTCTGCTTTTCTCTATACGCTATATAAAACAGTCTATTTAATCGGTTTATGTAATAATTAGGTTAGTTTGTAAATACAACAGAATATTGTTGTAATAATACCGAACAATCCATGTGCTGCCTTTTTTGGAAAAAATAAATAAATACCTCCATAATTTTTATTAGTTTGTAAATATAAACTATTGTTGACCTAGTGGTTTTAGCTCATGTAGATAGCAGACACTATATCCTCTCAGAGGCGCACGCAGGATTGTCAGGGGGGGTTCCCCTCCCCCTGACCCCCCCCAAAAAAAAAAACCCACGAGAGAGAGCCGCGGACGCTTCTTTGACAGCACCGCGGCTGCTGTATAGGACAGTGCCGCTATGGTGCCACTTGGTTAGCACAGGGGGGGTTTCTGGAGACTCATAAACCTCCCTGCGTGCGCCACTGCCTCTGACATCCAAGAAAGTTAAAAAATGTAACCATCTCCGCAGGTTATTATAGGCACGGCTACAGGAAAAAGTTATTTTTTTTAAAGAAAAACTATCAAGCAAACCACCTAACTGCGGCTCTGCGGCAGGGACATAGGACATCAGGGTGGTATAATTCATGCAAATTTTGCATCTTCTCTGCTTTAGAGAAACCTGCAAATTCTTATTTTATTTTTTAGAACTTTGGAATTTAGGGTTCTGTTTAACTTTGGTGGTTAGTGGGTGGAATTAAGTATTATCTTGTATTGTCGCATACTGCAGGGATACAAAATGTACTTCCACTGGTATTTACCATGGCAGGGCTCATTGGCGAACCCTGGCGAAACCTTCCTACTAATTTAAAAGCTCATTCACGATGCCGGTAAATGCGGGAACTAAACACACGGCTCAAGTCGCACATATGAATGAGACCAGGGGGTAAATGTATCATACCCCAGTTTTTTCAACTCGCAGGAGATCGGCGTCTTCGCAGCTAAAATTTAAAGGGGCGATGGCTTGTAAAGGCAAACTATGGGAGACTGGCCCGGCACCTCCATAGGAGACTGGCCCGGCACCACCATGGGCCAGCACCACTATGGGAGATTGGCCCAGCACCTCTATTGGCCGACACCACTATGGGAGACTGGCCCGGCACCTCCGTGGGAGACTGGCCCGGCACCACTATGGCAGACTGGCCCGGCACCTCTGTGGGCCGGCACCTCTGTGGGCCGGCACCTCTGTGGGCCGGCACCTCTGTGGGAGACTGGCCCGGCACCACTATGGCAGACTGGCCCGGCACCTCTGTGGGCCGGCACTGCTATGGGAGACTGGCCCGGCGCCGCTATAAAGACAGGGCCGATAAGGGATAAATTAATTTATTACTGCTCCAGGCCAGTAACAGCTGCCTCAGCAATATTTTATTTAATAAATTTCAGCGAATTTTTATCACAGCAATAAGCAGCAATAAGGAATTATCAGCAATGGGAGAATATAAATAAGGGATGACGAGAACAGAAAATCATTAAAAAAATTGCTTTATTATTTAAATAAAGTTTTTCAAAAATGAAAAGTTTACGTTTTTTTATTTTTAAATATAGGTAGCTATTCTTTTTTTTTACTATTTTATTATTTTATTTATTTTTGGGGGAGAAGTGGAACTGAAAGCTCAAGTTCGTGGCACCTGAGTATTGGTCAGCACTTTTTTTTTTTTCGGAATCCCAGTAATACCTTCATAGCAGCTCGTTCCTAATTATGCCTCTGTGTGCTATATTTTTGTAATGCTTTAAGTAGTTTTTTTCAGTGTGATTATTGTGCAATTCTCAGCAATTTGTGTTACAGCTTTTCAATTGGTGATTACTGCAGTCGTCAAAATATTTTAATAAAATAGTGTCTTAGTTACATTTGGTTATCCACCGAAGAGTGAAAAGTAGCCAGAGAGCTGCAGGTTGGTCTGAGGGGGCTGAGCGGTGGTCCGTAGGCAGACTTAGCCATCTAATCCTAGTGACAGATAGAAGCGTACACCTCCCACCCCTGATAATTGTGACACATGGATCATGCCATGTACAACATGCTTAGTATGTTTGTATTACTCATAGTTGCCTACTCTCCAGGAATATCGGGGAGACTCCAGAATTTCTAGGAGTTCTCCCGGAATTCTGTGCGATCAGTGAATTGGCGAATCGCATCATCCTGGCTACGCTGTATTGGCTGCGTTGACACGATTTGTGCAGTCTGGGATCTCTCAGAGAGAGGAGATCCAAAATATTGAGAATTATGGTATTACTATGCCATAACAGCAAAAAACCTTAAACGAAGAACTAATAAATTAAAGTAAATTAAAGTACAGTGCTAACAAAGAATTTCGGCATTAGTAAGTAATTTGAAGGCTCTTTTATGCTCCAAATTGTCAACGGCACCGTGCACACAGCACAAAATTTACACCAGAACAGCAATTAAATTCCCACGTGTGGTATTCCCAGACCTAAGTTCCACTTTGAACAAAAAAAAAAGTATCACTAAACGCTTCCTCGACTGTCTATAAATTTTGCCTTGATTTCCAATGAGGGACAGAGGTAGCACAGTTAAGGTGACAGACCAGCGTGATCCAACGCCACGAGTTGTTGTATCACATGACGCTGCTTGTGAAAGACTTCACCTCTGCATATATTAGGTTTAATTGTCCTGAACGTGCAGGAAGACATGTGGATCAAAGACTTACGTTCAGCAGAAATTATAATCAATCTTTGATTCATTTATTTTTTGACTAAACATTTTGGATAAAAGTTATTAATACAGTCACAAATATTCTATACAAAAGTTCAGCAGATTGCTCACCTTGGGGGGAATTTAAATGAGTTTATTGGCTTTTCTCCAATGTATATTTTGTTTTGGAAGCAATATGCATAAATTTCAAAAGAAGTTCTTTGTTGTCAAGCGCTGGGTGTTTCAGTAAGAAAACGGAATGAAATATAGTTAGAGTCTGCGTTAGAGTTCTGCGTAAGTGTATTTTAGCGTTGTAAAGATGCATCTTAATGCACATTTGATGAACTTGCGTCCGTATTAGCACCTATCTTACACTTGCAAACCTTTGCGCTTGGAGAGTCGTTATCAGGAGCGTTAACGAGCGTACAGTAGAGGCGTACAGATGGAAGTTCAGCACAAAGAGGAAAGTATCTTATTATGAGTTGCGCAGAAATACGTTTGCTATGAGATGTACATCTTCCACCTTTGTAGATGGGTTGAAAGTTTTGGTGCGGATGATGGAGATTGTCGCATCAATACACCCAGACGTATCAATACATTAAACATTGGTGGCACATACCTTATGATGCATACTGGCAATTACACAGGGAAGCCAATTTAACAAAGATTGCGACGCTACATCTAAAGATGGCGATAACAGAACATCGATAATTTAAAAGGAGAAAAATGCATTTTTTAAAATTCAATATTTACATTTATTTTTAACAAACATTTATCAAATAAATTCAATCTATTATTTTTTCTATTATGGCTCAACAATCTCAGCTAAATATTTTTCAGACATGACTGATATTGTGCGCTTTCATCATCACCATTTATTTATATAGCGCCACTAATTTCGCCACTAAGTCCCTGCCCCATTGGGGCTTACAGTCTAAATTCCCTATCACACACACACAGACTAGGGTTAATTTGATAGAAGCCAATTAACCTACTAGTATGTTTTTGGAGTGTGGGAGGAAACCGGAGCACCCGGAGGAAACCCACGCAAACACGGAGAGAACATACAAACTCCTCACAGGTAAGGCCATGGTCAGGCATTGAACTCATTTACCAGTGCTGTAAGGCAGAAGTGCTAACCATTGAGCCACCGTGGTTTCAATAATAAATGGTCACCGTAGTACTTTCTATTGAACAAAACAATAGAATTTGACGGCAGATCAGAACCGCTTGGCCCAACTAGTCTGCCCATTTTTTAACCTATGGTAACCTCAAACCCTATTTGTTCCTTTGTTCTTTGTAAGAATAGCCTTATGTCTATCCCAAACATGTTTAAATTGCTCTACTGTATTAGCCTCTACCACCTCTGATTGGAGGCTATTCCACTTATCCACTACCCTTTCTGTGAAGTCATTTTTCCTCTGAACCTACTTCCCCCCAGTGTCAGTGCATGTCCTCGTGTTCTAATACTTCTCTTCCTTTGAACAAAATAATCTTGGGTTACAATGAAGCAATATTATGGAACATTACCATTAATTGTGATATTCTGGCCAGTATTCAATTCAAGCCTATTGGGTTTATTTACACAACGCAGTGATTCACCATCCCAACCAGAGAGTTACATTGCAGATTGGTTGCAATGAGCTGTACTGCAGCAAGTGTGAACCTAGGTCAATAAACAACTTAATTTGTAAAATATTTCATTTCACCTCACTTGTTATAGCCCAATTTGATCAGGGATGCCCCCCGCCCAGTGTACAGGGGCAGTGTCTCAGCCCGGGACGGACCCTACATTTTATGTAAGGATAAGGGGGGGGGGTGGAAAGTTAATGTTTAACCTTTTAATGCTCTATAAACAGTTTTTACTTTAGTTCTTCATTTTGTATTTAATGCAACGGTTTTGTACAACAATTCTGAAAATAAAAATGCAGAATGTACTGAAAATATTTCAATTAAAAGTGACGTCACACATGGGGGGAATTTAATTCCCCCCTTAACACCACAGCGTTAAACCTATTACTGGTAATACGGTAATTGTAACACTGAAATTACCGTATTAATGGTAATAATGCGTACTATTACCGTAATATATGTAATAGTGCACAGGCCACGTTACTTTTGACAGTAACGCAGCCAATTGAATATGCCCCATTGATTTTTTTATTTCAGAAGCCATTTTTTCTGGGATGAAAGGAGTGTGAGCGGGAGGACTAATATCAAGCTGCAAGCTCCGGCTTTGCGATTTGTTAGTGGTCCGCGTGGCCACTCCCCCATAAGCTGTATGTGAAAAACTGTACGACAAAAATGTTCCACCGCCGCTAAAAACAGCTTCAGGGTGCAGTTCCTGGGGCTTCCCTACGGGAAAGGGTAGCTGAAATAAAAGTGTATTGAGTAACTAGGAATGCTGCTTTAAAAACCTAACATTCTTCACTAAAAGACTTATTTCACCCCTGTCTCTTCAGAATATTTTTGGCACTATATAAACGGCAACGTTAATAATGCACTTTGTGGTAAAACAAACCCATACCGCCATTTTCACCCCCATTACCTCTCACACCTTTGCAGGCAAACACTGCAGACTTTTAGAGACGCTACAAACATCTTATAGTCAACTAGGTGAAACTTTCCAAACCTGCAATTTTCCAAAACCGCATTCCTAGAATCACCCTCTATCACCCAGCTAAGTATGGCAACATTCTATTTAGCTTCCTTTTAAGTTAAAAAAAAAAAAGAAGTTGAGATCATTAGAGGGAAAGGGGAAATGAAAGGATCACTTGATTCTTAGACACGAGGATATTAAAATTATAAGCGATTGTCAGCGTTTCGGCACTAGGCCAAGAACAGGCAAAAAATATTGTAACCGATAATGTGATAACTGATAATATTCAAATAAAGTCTAGCTAATGAATACTGGTGACCCTACAAGAGGTTTCATCCCTCGAGAGCTAGTATTGGTGTATCATTTTTAATAATCTCATTATAATGTACAGTATGTGAAGCTATAATAACCCCACCTATAACCATATGCAAGAGTATAAAATACATATAATATTAATATGCCCCTGTTGTCCACACGCAGTGTAGTCAATCATTCAATTCATTAGGAACTAATGATCAGCGGCATTCTCACGAATATTGATTTAGTCGATATGGGCAGCACAGTGGTTAGCATTGCTCACTCGCACCGCTGGGGTCACAAGCTCGATTCCACCCTGTGTGGAGTTTGTATGTTCTCCCCCGTGTTTGCGTGGGTTTCCTCCGGGTGCTCTGGTTTCCTCCCACACTCCAAAAACATACTAGTAGGTTAATTGGCTGCTGACGAAAATGGACCTTAATGTATGTGTGCGATAGGGAATTTAGATTGTAAGCTCCAGCGGTTCAAGGACTAATGTGAATGACGCTATATTCTCTGTGCAGCTCTGTGGAATGTGATTGGTGCTATTTAAACAAATAACAATAATAAGTCTGTCTCCACTGTGATGCAATAAGACCAATAAAACAATGCATTTGTCTCTGGACTATGTGTCGTTCACCCCGACCGCACCAAATGACTGATCAGTAAATAATGCAACTCAAACAATATTTCATTAGATGCAACAATGAGCTATCGCCATTACATGATTAAATTACAGATATAGGTATCCAGGAATGTATGTACCATAAATACATTTTGAAGACAGCAGCACAGAAACGGGGGATTTTTGGACACACTTAAAAGTATACATGAAACCAAACATTAATTCTATTCTAATTGCCTATAACAGGCCTGGCCAACCCGTGGCTCTCCAGGGGTCGTGAAACCACAAGTCCCAACATGCCCTGCCAGCTATAGGTTGGCTTTCTGCTGGCAAAGCATGCTGGGACTTGTGGTTTCACAATCCCTGGAGGGCCTCGGGTTAGCCAGGCCTGGCCTATAGGCTCTAATGATACAAATCCAGCCCTATGCGGACCACTGGGGTATCCTGGAAGAGCCGCCCCTTTTGTCCCTTTACCAAACATGCCCCCTATTCGAGGAATATTCCTTGCCACTCGGTCTGTGGTTCACGTCACACCAACCAAAGTCTGTCTCAGCCTGTTCTCCAGACAAGCTCAGACATCGCTGGTACCTCAGCTTGTCCCACACAAGTGTTGCCGCTGTGGATATTTGCTTTGTACTTAGAACGTTTAAACTACTTCACATATTAATATTAAATTTACATGACCCCAGTGACTTTTTATTGGGCAGCCGACACCAATACCTCTGTTCAGTAACCGCACTGAATATGAAAGAAGAGGCTCGCTGTTCCCGTAGGTTTTACAGTGTCAAATAAATATTTCACATACCTCTCCTGGTATAAGTCCCCTCCAAAATATACACACCTCACTACTAGAGAGAGGGGCACACAGAGTACGGCCGCTCCCTAGATTGTTCTGGAGCAACAAAACACTAAAAAAAATGTATCACGAATATCCCTTCCAATGGGAGTGATTGTTCAGTTTCCAACAACTCTTCTAATTAGGGGAATTCCTGACCCAGCCACAGTTCTTTTGTAAAGAGATCTGCACAGAGATCCAGTGTTCTCTCTCAATGGTGTGATAGATAAGTTTAGAAGCAGTGTCCCAACATCCATCGTCTCATTCACAGCTCGGAAATAAAAGTACTGTACACTTTCATTTTGTAACAATTGGGCCCACGTGTACATATTTGCATAATGCAACATGGTAAATGTCCAATTGCCTGGACTGTCAAAAACTCGACAGCTTGACTAAACATTCTGAAAAAGGAAAAGTGGAGGTGTTGCCCATAGCAACCAATCAGATTCCAGCTGTACCAGATAAATGACAGCTGGAATCTGATTGGTTGCTATGGGCAACACCTCCATTTTTTTTTTTAGAAGGTTTAATCGATCTACCCCCTGGACTCCTGAAAGGGCAGGAACATCTTCTACAAGGCCACTGCCTCAACGCGTGCAGGGACATGCTCAGATAAGGCAAAACACACCATCAAGCCGCGGCCTCTTCCAGGTGCGTTATAATGCAAGCACGCCTTAACCTATCCACTTGATGTCACGACTGGCGTTATCAAGTGGCAGCCACCTCCACTTTTCTTACCACCTGACGTATCATCATCATCATTTATTTATATAGCGCCAACATATTCCGTAGCCCTTTACAATTGGGGACAAACATAGTAAACTAATAAACAAACTGGGTAAAACAGACAAAGAGGTGAGAAGGCCCTGCTTGCAAGCTTACAATCTATGGGACAATGGGAGTTTGATACATGAGGTTAAGTCTACGTTTTGCATTTCGGCCCTGCCAGACTGCAAAGGTAAAAGTGACTCATAAGCTAAATGATCCTGTCACACAACAATGTTGGCTAGTGTGAAATTATGTAAAGGGTGGTAATAGGGTAATGTAGTGAGGCTAAGAGGGTGGTTGAGGAATATTATAAGCTTGTCTGAAGAGGTGGGTTTTCAGAGAACGCTTGAGAGTTTGTAGACCAGAGGAAAGTCTTATTGTGCAAGGGAGAGAATTCCATAGAGTGGGTGCAGCCCAAAAAAAGTCCTGTAACCGGGAATGGGAGGCTGTAATGAGGGTGGATGAGGAGAGGTGTTAAAAGTAAGCAGTTATGGGTAAATGTGAGCTTTATTTTGGGTCATGTAATGATTTCTGGCCTCCTGTTCAGTAATATGGTTTCATTTGGCTGCTATGGGTAACAGACCTTGCTTTGCAGCCTTGGGATGGTTTAGCGCGCCGTACCGGAACTGCAAATTCCATTTTCAGTTACCTTCTCTGCAGCTGTTGGCTCTAAGGATTCAAACACCAGCAGAACGCATCCATGCTGCAGGTGAGCGTATTACAGGGGAGAGACAGCTTGCCTTTAGCGCAACTGTAATTATTTCAAAGCTGCAATGGATGCTGGAAGGTGTAGTTTATTAGGTAGTCGTCAATTATATAGGTGCCAATCCAAATACTCCCCCTAACTGTCATACGGTTAAATATTTGACACGCTGCGGATAGGAGAGTATTAGATGAGGTAGGGGTCAGGGTGAGCTTTGAATGTGTGTGTGTGAGGGGGGGGGGTGAATGGTGCAGAGCCCCAGGGACGGCAGTGTTTCCCCCTCTGGCCGCCCTCGGGTTCACCACAGAAAGCCAGGCCGACGAGTGCGGTGTATAACCTATAAAGGAATGCCTTTTGAGAATCCTATATAGGGAGGTGTAGTAGGACAGGTAAAATCCCTTTTTTGAGAAAACTTCCTGATGTTGTGAAGTAATTGACATTCCAGAGTTATTGCCACAGATTTACTACTGCAGATAAGAAGCCATATAGTTAAAAGTGTAGCCTGGAAATTGGGAGCAAGTTGTACAGTAGTTTTCATATTGTTACTTAACTGTTTCACTACAGATCTCTGAGGGCTACATAGTGATATTTTGAATGCTTCTTGTTCCATCGCTGTGGGTTTGACACTCCTCAATGCGATTGACAGTTTACATTCATGTCACTGGTAGCGTATTGTGTGCACAGTGTATTTAGCTTGAAGAAAACAACTTCCCATGTTCACAAGTGTTTAAAAAGCAGACAGAACGCATCTAACTGGATACCAAACATGAACATAAATGCAATGTATTTTATAGGTGTTAAAAAACACATTTCAAACGACAGTGTGTACCCTTCTCGTCATAACCTCTCACAGTAACAGAAGATTTATTTAATTTAATAACTTTTATTTCTGGGAGGGATTGGGGGTTATTGTACAATTAACTATAATTCAACTTTAATATGCGTTCAAAAAAGTGTACATTATAATTCTTGCAATCTGCTTTTGGGACAGTTTGGTTTCCTCCTGGATGTCAGGAAGTTGCTGACTGCTAGTTAAAGGCTGTTAGATCCAGGTTTCTTGGCTGCAAGTGAATATAGCATTATGGGTTAAGCATAACACAGGAGACAACTTGCACCTCGCTCACCAGCGCCACCATTGGGTGGGTGGGGGTATGTGGTTTACGCTTCTTGTAGGACAGAAAACGTTAATGGGCCCCTATATCACCAGGGATCAATTCAAGCTAAAATTGTTTTTTTTCTATCGGTGAAGTCAAAGTGGACAATCATTCCAGCTTTCTCTTAAAGACAGCACAGATAAGCGCTTACAGGTTAGATATGGATTTGTATAAAATTGATAAAGCAGAAAGTATAGGTCAATTCTCCGTAAAATGGTGCAAATTAATTCTGTATTTTTTTTAAAAAAAAAAATCCTATATCTTACTTCCAGCTTCTACCCGAAAAAATACTGATGAATTGGAGGTAAAAGAGGATCTTTCCTATTTATTTTAGTTTCACTTACAGATAGTTCATTGTATAGCAAATATTGCCCACAAAACCCAAACTCTCAAGCACAATATATACATCCAGATACTCAACGTATCCATTTTTAAAAAAAAAAAAAGGTATATAAAAGAAAGTCTTGCTAGTAAACAAAACTAGACTCCGTACTACATGGAAACATTCTATGGTTAAAACTGTTATCAGAGAGATATTTGCTATGGAATAGTAAACATGTCCGGTATGTTTATGGTTCTGACAATGGACCTATATATTCATAAACCTATTCAAACGAATCCAGTATAAATCACAGCTGCAATTCTATCCTTCTTGGGATCACACAATAATCTGCCCAATGTCGCGGCCATTTCTACATATAGCACGTCTAACTCCTGCGTGTACCTCTAACCTGGGTTCCCCTCCTACCTATCATCATCATCACCATTTATTTATATAACGCCACTAATTCCACAGCGCTGTACAGAGAACTCACTCACATCAGTCCCTGCCCCATTGGAGCAACAGTCTAAATTCCCTAACATACACACACAGACAGACACACAGACTAGGGTCAATTTGGTAGCAGCCAATTAACCTACCAGTATGTTTTAGAGTTAGGGAGGAAACCGGAGCACCCGGAGAAAACCCACGCAAACACGGGGAGAACATACAAACTCCTCACAGATACGGCCATGGTCGGGAATTGAACTCATGACCTATTCATATGATCACTGGTATCTGACAACAACCTGTATATTCTAATCCTGTGCTCATCAAGTGTGAAACACAGCATGCCCATCACATGCCCATTGTCTCCTGCTGGCGTCTCGGAATGCAAGGGGGACCAAATACTCTGGATATTAGTGGCCAAAGGACAAATGAAGGGCCAATGATTGTGTGTGCACACTGAGGTCCACATATATTGGAAAAAAAAATAAGTTTGGGCTACGATATCAAGATTGTAAGATATCTGGAACTCGGGATTAGTTCATCTAGGCCTTAAACTGGCCATACATTGAGTTATCTGGCTGTTGATCACCTAATGACCAGATCTTTTGTAGGTTTGACCTAAGGTAGGGGGCCAGATTGTGCAGATCTGGTTGTTTTACCTTTAGCTTAAATGACTGTATGGGCTAGGACAGAAATGCTCAAGTGTTACCAGCAGTTCATGTTTTCAGGATATGTTTAATCATGCATGGGTGAGTTAATCTATTTGGCTGGGTCAGTAATTTTCTCATCTGCTTCTACAGACAGAAATCCTGAAGATCAACCCTTCTAAAGAGGAAAAGTGGAGGTGTTGCCCATAGCAACCAATCATATTCTAGCTACTATTTCTACATTGTACTAGATAAATGAAAGCTATAAACTGATTGGTTGCTATGAGCTTCCATTCATCCTCTCAAAATCGGATCAATTCTGATTGAGGGCTTCTGCACATGGGTGTAATATTCTGCACCTTTCATCCTAAGGTTATCCTGTGAGGAAAGCATTAATAATACTCAGACTATTTTATTGTGGGGGGGGGGTTTCTGGTTATAAAAACCCGGGTTTCTGCATCGGTTTTAACAAGCAGTTGACTTGCAAAAAGAATTACAAGAATATTTAAAAAATTAAAATAATTTAATTTAAAAAAAAAAACACAATATAAGTGCAAGACTTTAGCAAAATGTAACATCAAACACCAACCCGAAAATACATTTTAACATGGATTTTTTTTTAATTGACAAAATTGGTCTAATAAATTGGAACTTATGGCACTTTTGTTTATTAAGATAGAGAAGCCAAACATCTTGTGATAGTGTAAAATAATACAAATTCTGCAAGACTTTTTCATGTGATTCTGCCCTGGGTAAGGGCTTTTGTAGCAGAAACCAGGAGTAGGGGCAATAGTTTAACTCTGTCCTAATGAGTATGTTTCAGGGTTTTCTTTGTGTTATTAACAGAAACACATAGTGAAATAAAGTGACATTGAGGCCAAAATGTAACACTTATATCTGCTACAGATCAAGAGTAAAAACAAACCTGCATAATATTTCCCTTATACAGAAGTAACAGTGACAGTACAAAGTGTCTCTTATCATCCACATGATCATATACTTATTTAGTTACAATGTTTCACTCTTTGTAACATTTCAACAGTTTATCCACAATCCCAGTGTTACTGTATGAAGCCTGAGCAGTAAAGTGTCTATGTCTGAAGAGGGAACCTGTCGCCCTTTGACCGCCCTTGTTTTCTTATTTGTTAGTCTCCTGAAGGTTTATAGCCAATCCCTTTTTTTGTGTTATTTTCCTTCCATGTCCGGTATGGTGTAACACCTTGCCCTCAGTCTCTTCACTGAACTCTCATGAACAAACTAATGTATAGTGTCTGTGCTGTAATATATAGAGTAGTTTATCTCTCTGTGTTACTTATTTGGGATGGCTGTGTGTACAGTTCCATTGTGTCTCTGCTCGCACAGCATTCCAGAAGGTATCTCTTACTGATACTTCTAGCTTAATTCATTCAAAAGGTTTTGCTCAGACTGTGATTTAATCTGCCCACACACACAGTCTTTCCAATAGCCAATATGGTTCTTTAAGACTACATTGGTTGAAAATTGCTTTGATTATGGACCTAGATCCACCGCCAATTTCCTTCAAACTAGGATCAATGAATGTATCAGATGTTGGCTGGGACAGGCAGAGATGGCCGTGATCTGCGGGCGTGCAGCTATCCCCTGACCATACCACTTGGCCAATGGGATCTGGACACTAAGATAAGTGCCAATCAGCCAGTCGTGCCAAGTTTGCATGGCAAAGCGAAAGTCTAAATAGTGATAATACAACGATTGTTTACAACAGAATGAACAGGGACCTGGCACTAAGGATGAGGGAGAAAATATAGATATACAAACAGGACCTGTGTGTTATAGGAACATTTATTCCTGCAACACTCTACCAGCAGAATGCTCTATTTATGTGACTCGGGATTAGGTGACCCCGTCACCTCAACCATGAACTTGTGTATTACCTTGTTGTTGTGTTGTTATGTTTCTTACATCACCCCTTTTGTTATTATGTCCTAAGGCATGCATCATCATCATCATCATCATTTATTTATATAGCGCCAACATATTCCGTAGCGCTTTACAATTCAATGCAAGTATTCTAGATCCATTTGGTTACTCCCCCCCCCCCCACCCCCAACAAAATCTTTAGCATATAATATTTTAATTTTTCATTTTTCAGGATTCTGATACATTCTAATTAAGATAGATGGAAATAAGTTTGTAGAACGGTTTTACTTTATTCAGGAACTAAAAGGAGGTATAGGCTGAATTTTATGTCTTCAGCACAATTCATATCCATTGGGTGTCCCAATTTCTCATTTTAGCATTATGTCAGACTTTCACTACTTCTTCTCCTGTAACTAGGGTTACAGACAGATGTATATATTATGAATTACATTTTTTATTGTACCATCCATAATCCTCTAGTTTCCATATTTTTAGTAACCCCGTTGCCCTTTATAGTAATAATTTGCAGTATTAATCTTTCTAGAGATTTGCAGAACATGTGCCCATTCCAATTAATCTTTCAGTTATATGTTGACACATTTTGTCAGGAATGTCACATGTGCAAAGTAGAAATAGCTAAAAAAATCTCTATTCATTTTGAACCCTCATCTTTCAGATAATCTGCAGTTTTTATAGTGGAACTGAAAAGAAAAGGAAAGAAGTCAGATATAAAACCCAGAATATACAATTATATTAGTGTACAGTTTAGTTATTGATCATTAAATAAATAAGTAATTAAGAATGCCTGACAGACTTTCACAGAAATATGGCAGTGTGCTTCGAGTACTTTCTGATTATTTTACTGGGTAAACAGAGTGGATGTGAAATTCATGGAAAGGCAAGTCAGTACAATTAATTCCTTCTTAAAACATACCAAAATATATTACAAGGTATAGTTCTACTTTAAGAGATCTCCGCTCCTGAGAATAATATCTAACAGGAGCTGTCCATTTCTCCTGTTTGTGCTCCAGTGGTCTCCTATGTCTACCAAGAAACCCTTTTCTGCAATATGTGAGGTGAACATTCTGCTTTCACTCCTCTGTCAGAACAAATAGCAGAGGATGAGATAGACAGTAACGTAATATGATAACGTCAGCACAATGCATTAAATACAGCAATACTAATCGGTTAATGATCAATGTCTGCTGACATTAAAATGAAGATATGCTTGTACACAGACTTAGGGAGATTTCTACTGGTTTCTATGTGCAGATATCTGTCTTACTGCCTATATGGTCTCTCACCTATACTACACTATACTCGGGTTTCAGAAGTCACCTATACGTCTTATTACTGCCTTTGTAATGTGTTCCGTCTCCTTTATAATGACCCTCTCAGAGGTCACACGAACACAAACTTTGGTTTTCCATCTCACCTGTCTGTCAGAGCGATGCTCTATCCCCTCATATGTCATTAGTTGTCCACCTCTCCTGCTGTGTCATATCCAGCCTACCTCTCCTGTGATGGTTCTATAACCGCCTTTATTAGGAGCCCACCCTCAGTCTGACTTCTTGTGCCATGAACCTACATCAAGCCTCTCACCTGCGCAATGCCCACCCTCACCATCTGTGTCATTAGTACACCCGCAACATGAGCGCACGCTAAACCTCACCTTCAGCTCCCTCACCTGTGGCACAAGCCCACCCTCGGCTCCCTCACCTGTGGCACTAGCCCACCTTCAGCTCCCTCACCTGTGGCACTATCTCACCCTTAGCTCCCTCACCTGTGGCACTAGCCCACCTTCAGCTCCCTCACCTGTGGCACAAGCCCACCCTCGGCTCCCTCACCTGTGGCACTAGCTCACCTCAGCTCCCTCACCTGTGGCACTAGCCCACCTTCAGCTCCCTCACCTGTGGCACTAGTCCACCCTCGGCTCCCTCACCTGTGGCACAAGCCCACCCTCGGCTCCCTCACCTGTGGCACAAGCCCACCCTCGGCTCCCTCACCTGTGGCACAAGCCCACCCTCAGCTCCCTCACCTGTGGCACTAGCCCACCCTCACCTGTGTATTGAGCATAGGGCTGCCAGCTCATCCCATTAATAAGACACATGATTTCCCCGCTTCTCCACCTGTGCGCTGATCTCCCCCTCACCTGTGTCATCAGCCTGTCCGCCCCGGTGTTCTCCTCGTCCTTGAAGATAATGTCCGAGTTGTAGTTTGGGGTGAGCTCCTTGAAGCGCTCCGAATTGCGGGCGATCTTCCCCTCGTACCTCCCGCTAGCCCCCAGAGTTTTCTCGGGCACATTGGGGCTGAACTGTTTGTATGAGAGCGGGCTGAGCTTGGCAGGTCTTCGCCTCCTGCCCACCACCCTGCCCGGCCCACAGCCACGCACCGCCGGGCTTAAGAGCAGCGCCGCGCCGCAGAGCAGCAGCACAATCAGGGGCAGCTGCATGGGGCGTCCGGGGCTCCCTGGGGCTGCGGATCACGGGAGCTCCATTCGCCGTCTGACGCCTCAACCCCGGCCAGGGGGGAGCTGAGTGATCCGGCTGCCGGGTGAAGGTGACGCGCGCCTGGCGCAGTGATGGTGCGTTCTGCAGTCCGGACCTGTGGCTGGAGTGAGTGGATGGGTAGCCCGGTGCGGCTGGGACCAGTCTCTGGGTGCACCGGAGTCTGCAGGTGTCTGCTGTCCCTCCTAGCGCACTTCTAGCCGGTCTCTGTCCTGCGCTGTTGCCTTATCCAAGGACTGCGCCGTTTTTCGGGTGTTGCTCTGTCTGTCAGCTCCCACTATCTGCCCGCAATAAATAGGAAAGGCGGTTTGTTTTGGCACATGGATCACAGGAGGGGAAAGGGGGGGTTATATCGGGGTCTGCGGAGCTCACACTCACTCCTCACGCCCACTTCATGACACTGCTGGAGTTGCACTCTCAGGATTTCTTTACCTAGCTGCGTGAATCCGCCTCTGTCACTGTGAGGTTACCTCTGCGAGGCGTGTGTCTGGTGCATGCGAGGCTGTCCCATAATCTTTCTATCTCTTGCTACCATCGTGCGCTTTTTAATGGGACTGTCAAAGTATGAATGACCTGTCTCTCTCCCTGGCTGTCAGTCTAAATGGCATTCCGTGCGTCTAATCTGTCTCTTAAGAGTGGCTTCTGTCCCTTCCAGCGCACTGTGACGTTTTCTGGATACCCTGCTTTGTGATCCAGAGGTGGCTTCCCCAATTGTCATGTTGTATTCTCTGTAATTATGTCTGTCTGCAGCTGTGTGTCATTCATTCCTTCTGTCTGGTGGTTGGGGGGTGCACCTGGGTTACTTAGTGTTGCGGAACACATCACTGCTACATTGCCAGTACACGCTGCTGCAATATTCTGATACATTGTATAATACTGTAGAATGTCACCCTGTAATCTCACAAGTAAACAGGCACGGATTCCAGAATTTCTATATAGTAGAGGCACCCCAGCTGGTGTAAAACTACAAGTCCCAGCATGACCTGCCAGCTGGCACTTGTAGTTTTGACATCACGTGGAAAGTTACAGGTTCTCTAACCCTGCTAGAAAGCATTACACCTCAACCAGTTTCAACCTCCTGAAAAGAAGAATGGGTTGTTGGCCAGATATGTGGTTATTGACAGGGCAAATAAGCATTCTCTAGCACAGGTAGTGGCTCATATTCTAGATACAGACACATAGCCAAACAGACTTGAGCTGAGAGAGAATATTAAAACCTGGATTTTTACTGTATAATTTTGTTTTGTTTATTTTATTCACTAGTCCTGGATTTGGAGGAGCTTTGCTGGTCAAAACACAGATATTAGGTGCCTCTTAGACTTAACACTGTCTGTTTTTGTGTGTATTGCCTGCTACATGTTCCAGATAGGAGGGTATAATGTAGTGAAGTAACAAAACTAAGGGCATTTAATTTCCCAGGCATGATGGCTTTGACATCTCTGGTTCCCTTTGCATTGTATTAATTCCACATTGAATAGAGATGTGCGGGTTAAATCAGATTTGCTATCTTCTATTCCTGGCTAGAGCAGATGAGAAATCAGGATCCTGCTGAGTCCACACCCTGTCCTACCCTCGTCCCACCTCTGCCTGCTGTTCTATAGATCCCTCTCCTTTCCCAGAGCATCAGTATCAGACACCGTTCAATTCAGCCTCTTCTATGACAACAGCCAGGAACCAACCATCACCCTATATATCGCACCAGGAGATTACTGTTCTCTAAAGAAAGCTCTAACATTAGTTTTTTCCAGGCTATTGATCTCTTAATGCCCATAAATCTATACTGAGAATACATGACCTATGTTTTTCCCACATAGTTCATCCTCATTAGGGCTAAAAGGCTTCAGAGACACTTTACACTGACATATTACTTATAGTAAAACCATGCTTGTTTCTAAGGCTCTTTACCCTCAATATGACAGGATCACCTGATCATCCAGACAGGCTTAGCCTGAGAGTTATTGCTTTGTTATGGCTGGGGAAACACTTCTTCATGATGATTTGGCCACTGGGGGGCAGTGTTTCATTGATGTGTATGTATGTTATTTACAGTGAGCCAAAAAAGTGGCTACCACTTTTGTGTACTGACCATGCAGGCTACTGACATCACCGAAGCGCTTGTGGATATTGTTTGTTCCCACTGCAATCTCATGAATGTTGGTTCTTCCCAAAATATGTCTGCCTCCACTGTATGCAAGCAATATGTTCCATTTAATTTAACCACAGCAAACCATAAGATTCACTATGCAGAATAATTCTAGCCTCTGTTTGAACCGAGCAGCAGTGCAGGGGCAAACGCAGGAATTGTAGAGGGGGGGTTTACACACCACGCCGCCAGTGGGCGTGACCAGCATGCATGGGGGCATTGTTATAATTTTAGACTGTACTTGGCTGCTCTCCAACTCTTCCTATCCCAATAATATACATGGGCAATTCTGCGTGCACTACTGTTAGGTGCACGGCAGAGCTGTGTGAAATGGGAGCAGGGTCCAGGCACCTCAATTATACAGTGCTCCAGGCTTGGAGGGGGGTTTCCAGGCACTAGGAAACCCCCACCCCCTTATAACAGTATAGTGGAATTTAGCCATACTACTAAATATTGTAAAGGTTTCCTTTCAATTTTGATGCGCAATTGAAACAATTGATGCATTTGTGTTTTGTCGTCTTTAACTTGCGCTGTGTAAATCTGTGTGCGTGAAAATACTTATACAAGCAACAGTGTCATTATCAACCTGTACAAACTGTCTCGCTCACCCTTTTTATTATAGTTTAAAGACATCATTTAAGTAAAATTATACCATTTCAACACATTGTTTCTGTATATATTCATACAATACTCACAAGGTTGGTTTATTTTTATGTAATGAGCAGCAATAAGCAGTTTATTACAAGTTTGCATTTTATTTTGAAATTCCATAAGTACACTGACATCATTGGCTTTTGTCTGATAATTTTTAACTCCTTTCACAGTTACGTTTGTGTTTGTGACAAAATACACAACACACTTGTTTAAAGCTCTGTGTAAGTGCGGAATCAGGGATTTGCTGTGTAGCAATGTACAGTATCTGTACCTGAGGCCTAGGATAAGACCCAGGGCTAGATTTACTAAACTGTGGGTTTGGAAAAGTGGAGATGTTGCCTATAGCAACCAATCAGATTCTAGCTTTTATTTATTTAGTGCATTCTACAACATGACAGCTAGAATCTGATTGGTTGCTATAGGCAACATCTCCACTTATATTTAGTTTAGTAAATATACCCCCTAATGTTGTGATGAAAATCACAGGTACTGTGAACTCTCCACAAGCGGCATGTCTTAGAGTGGGACTGACCCATTCCACCCTGTACAAAATGCTCAGCTTTCGAATTCTCGCTATCGTAGCTGATTGAATGTACTCGTTAATGTATGTCATTTTCACAATCGTTGCAAATCCGAGAAGCAATCTGAAGTTTGTCCTCTCTACTGCACCTCCCCTTATCACATAGACAGACACAAGATTCTATTTCTAAGGGACTCTGGCCCTATGTTATAAAGGTTAAGGCTGCTCTCTGCACAGCACTGCTCCAGGCTGGTTGAAATTTAACCAGAACAGGCCACGGGTCTCTATTGTTTTGATATGAGGCCCAATATTTCCACAACAGGATTAAATGATCTGATTAACTCCGTCAAACAACAATAGTGGGCAGGGATGGGCTTCCCCTTTGAGCTGCCAACGTGAAAAAATAATATTAAAAACCCCTTCGTTCTGCAGAGAAAGGCAGCGTAACCTGTTAACCCCCTCCAGCCTGGACGAGGTTGCTCGATGTGTAAGATGCCAAGGTAGGGGCACAATTTCCACCACCGGACCAGAGAATCGTTTCTGTCTGACCAGTCGTGCTTCTCTCACCGTACAGTAACCGTTTTGCCAAAAATTGGCAAAGCTCTCCTTCCCAGTGCCAAGGTAGCAAATGATTGGGAATACAATGGTTGGAGAGTATATGTGGACAAATAACCTGCTCTTTGCAGAAGTTACAAGACCGCTGTTAGTACATTAGTTATATGACCTTGGAATTGGGGGCTGGAGAGTGTGTGTCACATGTGACGTACAGACAGGAAGCTGATTGGTGCTGCAGTCTGGTCAGTATATGTAGGCACCTTGTGATGAACACAATCATCATCACCATCATCACCATTTATTTATATAGCACCACCAATTCCGCAGCACTGTACAGAGAATTCGCTCACATCAGTCCCTGCCCCATTGGGGCTTACAGTCTAAATTCCCTAACATGCACACATACAGACTGAGAGAGACTAGGGTCAATTTGTTAGCAGCCAATTAACCTACCAGTATGTTTCTGGAGTGTGGGAGGGAACCGGAGCACCCGGAGGAAACCCACGCAAACATGGGGAGAACATACAAACGCCGCACAGATAAGGCCATGGTCGGGAATTGAACTCATGTCCCCAGTGCTGTAAGGCAGAAG
Source organism: Mixophyes fleayi (assembly GCF_038048845.1). Lineage (NCBI taxonomy): Eukaryota > Metazoa > Chordata > Amphibia > Anura > Limnodynastidae > Mixophyes > Mixophyes fleayi. The sequence goes on along the minus strand of NC_134408.1, from coordinate 145,522,088 downwards.
TGCTAACCACTGAGCTACCGTGCTGCCCACACAATGACATCTCTCGCTACATGTTCTTGTGATTAGAGTCTGATTAAAGCCCCACGGGACCTAAGGAAAGATATACTGTTTAGTCCCCTTCTCCCCCCCCTCGGATTCAGGGTCTGGTTTCCTGGGGGTCAAGTAGGCATTTGCTCTCGGGCCGATCCCATAGTGGGCTACCAGCAAATGTTCCGAATAGGATGCTTAGCAGAGTCTTTCCCCCCCCTACTCTGGCTAAAATTTGCCAGCCAGCCCCTGTTCGGATTGCCCCGAAAAACAGGCATACGGACAGGTTAGAGTAATCTGTGCCCCTTGTTGCCCATCCTTCCCTAGGTGGTAGCCTAGGTTGTTTAATGGATGATCCAGCTTTACATGTGATAAGAAGAAATTAGATAATTATATATCTTTATATGAATTCCTACATTCTGGCTCCGTACAGTGCTGCAGATGTGCATAGTGATAATACCGCGCTGAGGATTACTGAATACATTATCTGGCAGTGACGCTGCTCACAAGAAACTCTTCTTAAGACACATTTCTGTTAGAGGCAGACGACTTGTTGACTTTGAAGTTATGTCCTTAAGCGCACTATCAAACCAAAGTGTAATCCACCAGCTGGGAGCTTTAGAATTACAAAATAAATTGGCAAAGTGCCGTCAGAGATAAACATCAAAATGCCCCTAAGAGGGAAACGTCAACTTTTTGAAAATCAGGTTGTATCGCTCTCGCTGCTGATTAAAACAAGGATTTAGCAGTCGTTGGATGAATGATTCATTCAGAAACCAGTGATCATTTTATTTAGAGAGGCATTAGATCGTTACCTGTAGCGCGTCCGTTATACGGTACAAATGTCTTACCCCCCTGAGGCTGAGATGCGTTTTCCACCACAGGACATTGTCAAAATATTTGTATTTGTTCCTTCGGTACACATGGACTGACAGATGTATCAGATCACCACTATGGGGCCTATTTATGAAAAAGTGGCGATGAGGGCAATTTTTTTTTTTTTTATCGCAGTGATGTAAAAAAAATAAATAAAAAAAAATCTCTTCCCCCAATTTATTAAAAAAAAAACCCATCTTGCAGTGGCAGCTACGTGACACTGGCAGCGGATTTGGTGATAATGGCCCAAATTGGAAAGGGTTAACATGCTGGTATGCCAGTCTATGCCAAGATGTGTGAGAGGGCTAGCGGACATGCGCATTTGACCTGAAAGCCAAGATTTGGACTTTCGGTTCCAATAATTTATAAAAAAAAAAAAATACAATCTCTAAACACAGAAAAAACCTGGCACTTGTTAAATGGCAGCGTGGAAGCCATTGCTCTCCACTGGGGTTATCTCTTTTGGGGTATAGGGTGAAGCTTATCACCCTTTGATAAATCAACACTTCGTTTTGTACATTGTATACACAAATAAGGAAAGGGTTCACAGAATGTTCCCGTCATAAACATGTTAGTTTTGTTAAAGAAGAACCAATGCCTTATTTTATAATATTAAGGGGCTTATTTATGAAACTAAAAAGTGTGTTGACGTTTTCGGAGATTAACCTCAAAATTCATATTTACAATCACTGCATCGCAGCAGATATCATAGATATCTTTTGCTTTGCATATCTCTTCGTTTTACTGAGCAGTTCCCATAACAATGTATGGGCACTGCTCAGTATCGCTATTTACTGAAGCTGGCGTACATTATCATAATTGAAAAGTTCAAGTACTGTCAGCTCTGCTCCGAAGAGCAGAGTTGGACAGCGCATGTCTGGAGGAATCACATGATCCCTCCCTGTCACTCACCGCTCTCTCTCTGCAACTGTATAGTGCAGAGATGTTTGTCTGCATGCCCAAGGTTTTCAGTCGGCGTGTGGGGGTCACTACCCCGCGTACCCAACCGGGCGGTTTCCCTGGTCTACACTGGAAGTACTCACCCGAACCCGAGGGACTGCTATGGAAGGTTTTGCTTCCTCCGGCTGTAGTTAACCCACCACCGTACTTTGGTCCGATTGCTCCCCTTCCTCCTGCAGACGAGACAAACGAGAGAGACGTGCCTACCAAGGGAGAGGGAAGGGGCTGTCTGGGGCTAGGACCAGGAACGGAGACACTCGCTCGATTCCACCTGCTCTCTGCGGCTGAGCCCCCTACCTGGCTATTGGCCTATCGCCCAGTCCTAACTAGCTAAGGGCCTTGTGCCCTGCTTGCGGGGCTGAGACCCTACCTGGCTATGAGCCTAACGCCCAAAGATAGGGAGGGCCACTGTAAGCTAACTGGTGCTCAGGCCTAGTGCCTGGGGTACCGCTCAGGCCTTGTGCCCAGTGAAAAATCAGGGGCCAGAATAGATAGTGTCAGAGAGTACGGGCGTGGGCCCAGGAGAGGTGGTGCCCAGGGGGCCTTACCTGATACAGGAAGACCTCTCGTTACCTCGGCGTAGGTCCTCTTCTTGCCGCCTCCGTCCTCCAGGAACTGCCGCTGGGACTCTTCTGTTCTTCTGGACGCCGGCGGGTCTTCACTAGACAGAGTAGCTCTCAGCTCTGACAAGGGCTCTCTGCCTTCGCTGTCGGCCGGTCTTCTGTCTTCTGCTGTGGTCCCACTCTGTCCTCTCTTCTTGCTCACCACCACCGCCGACTGACTTCCGGGTGCTGGTGCAGGCTTCTTAAATAGATGACGGCGTGCCGACACCCAATGACGTCAGCGCGTCACGCCAAAGTTTAAATGGCCAGTCGAGGAGCGCTGATTGGCTCCCCGGCCCAGCAACATCTCCAGGTGATGTCTGACGTGTCCGGCATTCGCCGTGGATATCAGGTAAGGCCCTCACAGGCGCATGTGCACTGGAGTGAGAAGAGGACCCCCGTGGATCGCGTACTTCTTTGGAAGTGAAGAGGCCGTGGTAAGTATGTTTTCCACTTCACAGGAACAGCAGTTTTTCGGAACTGCTGTTCCTGTGTTGCCTTTTTCATAAATATGAGAAATAATTCAATCCTTATCAATGCGATAAGGATTGAAAACTATGTATGATAAATTATTGTCCTGCTGTAAGGATCTTCAACTTTTAGGGGTTCATTTAGCAAGGGGCGATGAGCAAAAATGCCAGAATAAAAGTTCTTTCACCACTATTTTTTATTGAACAAAGTGTCAATGCCGGAGAATTCAGGAGATTTCTCCGCCATTAACAGAGTTACCGTCCCTGTGGACCTCTAAGTAATGCCAGCTCAGGATGGCATCACTGGACTAATCAGTAGGATCCAACTGGATACTCTCCGGTTTCGCTGGATCCATCCTGGGTGATAAGGCCACGCACCCAGCACTTTGTGTTGGAGGAAGGGTCTTCGTTGGAGGTTCTCAGAGCCGACGCAGCATGGTAAATAGCAGCAGTACTGTCTTGTGTATTACAGCCATACATAACGACTGTTACCGCTGCTGCACAATGTATAGATATAAATGGTCATAAGTTGGTTATACTTTAAAGGTGGGCAGCACAGTGGCTTTGTGGTTAGCACTTCTGCCTCACAGCGCTGGGGTCATGAGTTCAATTCCCGACCATGGCTTTATCTGTGTGGAGTTTGTATGTTCTACCCGTGTTTGCGTGGGTTTCCTCCGGGTGCTCCGGTTTCCTCCCACACTCCAAAAACATACGTACGTTAATTGGCTGTTATTAAAATTGACCCTAGTCTCTCTCTCTCTTTCTGTGTGTGTATGTTAGGGAATTTAGACTGTAAGCCCCAATAGGGCAGGGACTGATGTGAGTGAGTTCTCTGTACAGCGCTGTGGAATCAGTGGCGCTATATAAATAAATGGTGATGATGATGATGAGAATGACACATTCATGTAATCGAGGTCTCTGTATTTTCTTTTTATAAAAAACATTTTTTTGGGACCTTCAGATTACTTTTACTTTCTTAGCTGCAACTTTTACTGAATACATCGCTTCTAGTGCATGTGAGCTCTTCAGTCGTGTATTTGTATGAGAACAGAGTTTTTTTGGTTGTCATGGGATACAACAGAGATACTGCTCTCTCTGCATTGGATACAAGGCTCTCATGTCAGTAGCTTTGTGTCATAGTAGATGGCGTAATATCACCAACTCTGATGATATAGATACATTACTGAAAAGTGTAAAGGGAAGATAGGTTGAAAAAAAACCCCACATATTTAGTAAATGTTGCAGGAGGACATGTATAAGTTAGTGCATTAAAGTCATCTGAAGGTGCAAGCTACTTTTAAGTTTACATGTTTTACAAAACATGAAGTGTGAACGACATATTATTCTATTCTATTTCTGTAGGAAACTTGTGTATAACAATAAAATACAGAAGCTCTCTGCCTAAGCCTTGTGCCGTTATATGGTGGCAGAACTTCTTGGTGACTTCTAATATCTATATAACTTATAGTAGGGAGAGTATTATTCCATGCACCATGCAACAACTTTCACAATAACTGAATTTCATGAACATGTGAGACGGGTATGCAGATGTCAGGCTCTATCTCTTGTTGTGCTGGTGGAAAGTGTGCGGAATCCGTTCACCTACACAAGACCTGTTTCTACTAGTGCTTTGTACATTGATACGTTCCTTCCTCCTCCTCATTCGGGCGCTGTTGCAGCCAGAGGGGTTCAGTAAACCGCCCCCAATATTCTGCTCACCCACTCTCTGTACGTTCCCATGATCCTCTGCAGCCTTGCCATTATCACCTGGTAATACAATAACTGTTTGTATACTTATATAACCACAAGAAGCGGAAAGACCACCTTTAAGGATGAATGGAAGGTGCACAATAAGAGGAATCTGTCTCCCCAACATAAAACCACATCAGACATTTTAAAACATCAAATAAAGTCTGAATGGCTGTTAAACAGAACTGTGTTGAAACAGAAAGTATCTGTTATAATCACCTTTATCGTATTTATTATTCTCTCTCCAACCCTGCAAAGTAGGCATACATCTCCCTTTTATATTAATAATACTGGTCACACGCACAGAGATATTGGTCTGATGGTTCCTCATGTGAGGCACCAATCACCATTCCTGAAACTAATCCTATCAAAGATTTATTGAACCTTCTAAAAAGGAACAATAGAGGTGTTGCCCATAGCAACCATTCAGATTCTAGCTATAATTTATCAAGTACATTCTAGAACATGATAGGTAGAATCTGGTTGGTTGCTATGGGCAACATCTCCACCTTTCCTTTATAAAAGGTTTGATAAATCTACCCTAGTATCACAGTTTTCTACAAATCAGGAAAAAGTGGATAGTATCTAATATATCTGTCTATCTCTCTCATATCTAATATCTATCCATCTCATATCTATTTATCTGTCTTGCAAGTAACCATTTCAAGCATAGTCTGAATTCTAATAATAGCTAAAAGACAGATATTCTGAATTATCTGCTTCAGGACCAAGCGTTTTAAATAATTGTAGCTTCTAATGTCGATGGGCCTAATTCATGTTCAAATGCAACTTGCGTTTTACAAAGAAAAGCCCAGAACTTGTGCGTAGTTCTGACCGTATCCAAATCCTAACCTAGGTACGTTTCAGTTTGGATCTGGGTGTAAGTGAGCTCTGCCTAAATGTTACTGGCTGTATGTAGATATACACAACAGGGTGCAGGATACACACAAGCGTCTGTTCACTAAAAAGTCACATCAGAACACACACACACAAAAAAATAATTAGAAAAATAAATTAACAACTCTAAACAGTATAATCATAATAAAATTATTATTTTTTTTTTTTTAATACATTAAATACATAAATAAAGATGCTTTACATGTATACTGTACATACAATGCGTTTATATAGTATTTCTTCCTTGCATACACATGTTCTGTGCTTTCTAGTGGCACAAGTGTAGTTTGTAAGATTAAGACTAAGGCTAAGTACACACTGAAGAATTTTCCGACCGACTTGTTATCTCAAATGATTGTTTCTACGAATAAAGGTCCAATCAGTCTGATGATTCATGCTTACACACTGACACGATTTACCTTCAGATCTGTGCTCTTCATCTGGTCCTCTAGTCTTCAGAGAGAGACACCACAATATTCATTCATTCATCATTGTCACCCTGATTAAAACTGCCTTGTTATAGTTATCCACATGTCCTAACGCATTTCATTAGCTTCTGCGACTCTGAAACAAAACATTCTGTCTCAGATTAAACAAATTAATTATTCCTTCTACAGCGCTCTCTACATTTATTCACCTGGACATTCATTGCTAGCATCAGCTGAAAAGAGCCAGATTCTGTAACCTCTATGGAGATCGTGAGCATGAGTGCATACACACTACACGATTGGTCGGAAAATATTAAACAGTGCAACCAACCAAATGAAACGATGATCGGCACTTTGGGACGACTTTAGATCATCGTGTCACTACACACACACACGATATCTGACCAAACGGTCGGATGTCGGCTGATTGGAGGTTTTTCGTGCAATCATCGGGCCAGTGTGTACCTAGCCTAAGCGGTGTCAATCATCACTATCAGTGGGCACTTACACCTGCTCTGTAGCTGGTGAAAATAATTGTATTTAGCTGCGTTCATTGGTGTTATGTCCATTTCTGAATATACACAGAGCTATTCCACGTAAAGGCATGCAAACAGACTTGTCTGAACATGAATCAGATCCCATGTGTTTAAAGCCATATCATTTCTATGAGGTTTATTTACAAGTACTGCATTTAAGTGAAAATTTGCAACCAGTCAACAAATACTTTGTATGCTGCAAGTTAGACAACAGAAATGTCTTATTAGTTTCTAAATTTACTCATCAAAACAATGCAATAACCCTCTGGAGTGTAGTGGTATATTTTAACACCTGTCTTACCCACTCCTTTGCCTAAGCATATAACGGGCAATTAGATATGGCCACTAAGACACGTTTTCTGGAATTTGTCTGTTTTGTTATCTTTTCTAGGTATGACGTGGAAAAGTCAAATAAATGCCTTTCCCTACAGAACAAGGAATAATGTTGATATCTGCATCACACGCTTTTATCAGAGACCCAATCAATGAGAGAGGTTTGCACAGTGTAATAGGACACAGTTGGGTACAGGAGTTACAAAAGGCTGATGAATCATCCTCTCTACCCTACATTAGTGTTTGTTACTTTGTATCTATTGTCAGTGACCGAAAAAACTGTTCAAGGTTGAAAAAAAGACAGGGGTCCATCAAGTTCAACCTTTTATATGTTCCAGAAGAGGATGCAACACAACCTATTGTATAAAATTTGCCAGTTTAACCTCACAGTGAGAAGGATTCCTAATTTATAATTCTGACTCTGAATATGCGGATGAACCACTCTGCACCTAGGTTGAAGCATATTGCGCAAATATAAAGGTGTACAGTATAGTAAATATTAATAAACTTGAAAGGAAGTAACCAGCTTACTTATTTCCAGCAAAAGATCTGTCCGATACGAGTCTCCGTTCAGAGCCCTTTTCAAATAATGAACAGCTCTTGTTATCGGCAATCCGAAACCGGACATTAGGAACTCTTCGTCTCTTACATGTTTTTTGTGTTGTTTGCTGTGTTTCTTAAAGGAATATGGATATTATTGTTATTATTGAACTAAGAGTTTAACCACCTTTACAGTAAAGAACCCTTTCCTACACCCATGGTGAAAAAGTTTTCCATTTGACCTCTGCATGGTCCTTGGTGCAAAACATTCATTAGACACATTTTTGTATTGACCTTGGACATATTTATACATATCAATAAGGTCACCTCTATTTCCAATGTCAACAAACCTGGTTGTTCTAATGTCTCTTTATAATTTAACCATTCCCTTTATTAATGAGGTTGCCCGCCTCTGAACTCGCTCTAGTTTTCCTATGTTCATAGGTGCCTAAGAATGGAAATGTATACACAAGGCCAGGACTCACAAAACGGCATCTAATCTTCAATGATTGCTGGAAGGTTCTTCATTATGAAGCCCAAGGCCTAATTATCCAATAGGCTGCAGTCTAGAGCGCAAAGGCTTCTGGGAGGGTGCAACATTGCGACAGGGAGAGTTATAAACTGAAATACAATTTAAAATACAAGAGGATAGTAATAGTCCAAAGTAAAACGAAAACATGAAATAAAAATGTAGTAAAGTTTTAGGGGTATATTTACTAAACTGCAGGGTTGAAAAAGTGGAGATGTTGCCTGTAGCAACCAATCAGATTCTAGCTGTCATTTTGTAGAATGTACTAAATAAATTATAACTAGTATCTGATTGGTTGCCATAGGCAACATCTCCACTTTTTCAAACCCGCAGTTTAGTAAATCTAGCCCTTAATCTTGATGTATTCCCATACAGGCTGAAGACAATGAATCAACCTCGGGCAGACGCTTGAGGATCGTTTCCTCCTTTACTAAAGGAATTGTAGGTCATGTAATAAAATGTTGTTATGTATAGGCAGGTACATTTGACCTTGTGAGCTCATGACCCCCTGGGGTATAATCTTCTTTAAGCTTCCTTAAATTTTGATCAAAGATAAGATTTTGACATCTTCACCATTCAGGAAACTTTTGGGGCAAACACTCCAACAAAAGTTTTTATGAAATGGATGTTATAGTATATTGTAGACATTTTGGGGGTTACTAGACAAGGATCTGCTATTTAATTTAAATTATAGGTGATAGTAAACTATTATACCTGTTGCCAATGACTCTGACATCACCTGGAATCTCTCGGAAGTCACTTCCTGTGGGTTCTACTGATTCAGGCAGCTGTGAAAACAGAGATATGTTCTGTAGATATAATGCTATATAATTGCTATAATGTTCTACCCAATATGTAGATTAACGTTTCGATACATATAAGGGGAAAATAACATTGTGTATTATGTTCATGTAACAATAAGTGACGTCACCGTGGATTTCGATTCACTACATGCAACAGAAATATCTGAACTCTTAAGGCAACAAGAGATCGTGTGTCGACTTTATAGGCTGAGCCCCCAAAGATCCTCATGGGGACGTGTGGGAAGCAGACCGAGGATGATGAAGACACTAATTTGTGAAAAATGTGGCTTCTAAAACCATCTGTGTGAAAATGAAAAAAAAAAATACATATATCTAAGTCAGTGGCATTAGGTGCCATCGAACCCTCTAAACTTCAATCCAGAGGTCTCTAACGCCTGATGAAAGCTCTTTAGAAGGCTCATTTCTCTATATTTGGTGGCCTTGCCCTAGACTTTAGGCTTTTGGGAGGGATAGTAAAAATCTGAAACACTGGATCTTAAAATTAGATACCCCCTCTCCCTTAGATTCTTTCTCCTACCGCTGGGGCTTCCTTCAACCACACGCCACCAAAACAAGTTTGTCATCATAATGTCCATTGAACTTGTCAGTTGGCAGCAGACTGGAAAAAAACCTGGTACACTTATTAGATGGAAATGATGACTTTGAAATCCTTTCTTAAAACACGGATGATGTAATTTTACGGCCGTCCCCTATTCTCGTAAATTATGTTGCGTTCAACGTTACGTCATCTGGATCCTCATCCTTTTGCCTTCCCACCTTCCCTTGCAGCGGGCTATCACCCCGCTCTTCCCATCCTCCCCTCTATCTTTCTCATCATGTTCCCCTCAATATTGAAAATTCAGGTTCTGAATACTTTGTGACCCGGCTTGTTGCCTTGCTTGTTGTAAACCATGGTCTTTTCCTTTTACAGGAGAGCTCATTTGTATTAAGGCAATTTAAACATTATAACACACAAAAGGGACACGTAATAAAGACGGCTCCAGTGGACAGTTCCGATGTCATCTCATTGACTATTGCAATTTCATTCTTGCTGGTAAAATATATCACTGCCTACATGATGCTATTCCACTTTGGCAATCTTAGACCAAGGTGCGAATGCAGCTGGTAGACTAATTTTCCTCTCCAAAAATTCCTCTACTGCTGGTTTGTTCCGCCAGTCTGCACCAACACATCTTCTCGTGTCTCAAAATATCTCTCAACTCGATCCCTCTGCCCAAGATATGTGCCTCTCATGCGCACACATTACCGGCTCTCGTTCCTGGGTACAGGACTTATTTTAGGATGCAACATCACGGTGGAATTTCCTCAAAACAAGACATTGAAACCTTCAAGGGTTCCCTGAAAAAAAACCTCTTTAGGCAATACAAATATGAAGTTCCCAATCCACCTTCGTAGTCCCCCCAGTCTACTCTATCTATTCACCACCCTCTACGCAGTCTGGGCAAAACTTACATGTATTCTCTTTCCATGCGCAAACAACCTGTGCCTGGATCATATGAACAACTGATACACAACCTGCAAGGAATTTTTAACAATGCTGATAGGTAAGACATGACTGCAATGAGGTCCTACTATTGCTGTAGTACAATTCTTAATACCCACTCTCGTAGTATTACTGTGTTTGTTTCCAATGGTAAAGGGCAGAGGCGCACACTGGCGCTGTATAAATAAACATTAATAACCATAATAGTGTTTCTTGCTATTATGATGGAATTCAATTATGCAGCACAAAACGTTCAATGTGAAAATCAGTGTTTCTCGGTTTCCAGCAAAATGCGTGGTTACAGAGGAGCGCACATTAGCATTGGCTGGGGGAAGGAGTTGAGCATAGTCAGGGTGTTCCTGACTATGCACAACTAGAATTACAACTGGAGGAGAGCCTAGTTTTGTGGAGCAATGCACAATTTAATTTTGCCAGGTGAGTTTGTTGAAATGAGTTAAAGTGGTGGCGAGGTCTCATTTTAAGGGGCGCTTCTTGCTATGCGGAGGGGCGCAGGGCCATTGTCACTCTGCGAAAGGACTTGAAGGCTTCAGATCTTTTGCTATCACTCTAATGGGATTTTGCACTTCTCGTCCATCCCTCCCAAAATGCAAGTCCCTACCGGAGAGTCAGAAGGCGTGGCCTTGTCTCAATGGGGCGTGGCTACCTCAGATGGGGATATGGCCATGCTGTAAAACGCTAAGCTGCCCAGACAACCCTATACAAGCATAGGCAAACCGAGGGGGGGGGGTTTCCTAGTGTCTGGAAACCCCCTCCCAGCATGGGGCACTGTATGCTTGAGGTGACTTGCACCATGTATGTGACTGGGATAGGAATTGCCTGTGTATATGATGTGGATAGGAAGAGTTGGAGAGCAGCCAAACACTGTCTAAAATTATAGCCACGCCCCTATGCATGCTGGTCACGCCCACTGACGGCGCAGCCTGGAAACCCCTCTCTACAAATCCTGCGTTTGCCCCTGACAAGGGATATACGCTAGTGGGCCACACAGATGCTTATGGACTAATTAGCAAGGGCGTATGGATTATTTATCTTGTGATCTATGAGCCAGTTTTTAATTTACATCAAGAATAAGTTTAAGAACACATTAAAGGTTGATCTTGCGTCATATTCCCTATATGGGTTTTCTAAGCACTATATCATCATCAAGATTTATTTATATAGCGCCAGCAGATTCCGTAACACTTTACAATTGGGAATAAACAGTATTAATACAATAATGGGTAATAGACAGAGGTAAGAGTGACCCGCTCGCAAGCTTACAATCTATGTGATTGCTATATAGGTTATCTTATTTAATAACAGGCTTTGATGTGGCGTTTAGACTATGGCGTCTTTCTTCAGACTGTCCTACCGCTATAGGCGTGTCTATCTTTACGTGTGCGCTGCGGACTATGCGTAAAACCAAGGCATTTACTGGTTTGTGTTCAGTGTGTTCCATAACTGAGACCCAGTGTGTAATCATTATAGTAATATTAATAATAATAATAATAATAATTAAAAGTAATGACATGTCATTTCACTCCTGGATATAGTAAACAGTGTGAGAAATATATATATATTCTTAAAATAGAATATTTCTGCTGCATTACACAAATGAAAATTAACTATTTTACCTCTATATCAGAGTTCCCTTTATTGCATCTAACCGTTTCCCCGACTGGTGCTATAGGGTTGGGGTTTAAGACAGCGAAAGACGAATTAGTGAAAAAATAACTAATTATGAAATGTGGTTTAACCCTAATAAAACTCTCCTTGACCTCCGCATTGTGGTGTCCTACGTCTTACATGCGAGCACCTTAGTGCCAGTCGAGCTGTCTCCGGCTGAGAAGGAGGGGTGAGGGCTGGGGGGGGGCGCCCTAATGAAAGATGGGGACACCAGGTCCCGCCAGCAGCTAGACTAAATCTCAAGAAGCCTTGTTCATTCACTGCCCTTGTTATCCCCATTCTAAAAATACTCCCTAACCAATCAAAGAGGCCTTTAAATAAGCTCGGCTCCCCCAAAACCACTCGATATAAAAAAAAAAAGTGACAAATTAGCAGGGTGGGGCAGCCGCGGCGGAGGGGGGTTACTGCAGGGCTGTATTATTGGAATACTGAGCAAGCCAAACAGAAAGCTAGTAAAGTCACTATTTACAACCTGGGACGAACTTTCCTGCTAGTATTAAGTTTAACGCAGGCTGCCAAGAAAAACATCCTAACCTCAGGGGTTAAATCTCAGAGGCTCTAGACCTTAGGGGTTAACAAGTCAGTCCTCTAGGAATCACACGGCGTGGAAGGGAATTCATTTCTCGAGAGTCCTTGTAATCTGGAAGAAAAGCGGAGAACTTATGTCGGAGCAGGGACAAGCCACAAGAGCTTAATAGTGCGATCTACGCTCCCGTGCAGCTTTCTTAGGAAGCCAGGGTGAAATTAAAATGTTGCGTGCACCCCAACGGGTGGATGAGTTAATAGGTTTCATTTTAAACTTTGAACATAAATTCTTCCATTCAGTAGGGGTTGAAACAGAATTTGACACCTCTTGGCGTATTTAATTTTCCCATTTCAATATCTGATCTGAAATCTCACACACTATTACAGCTTACAGTTCCTTTTCATTTAAAAAAGCCTGCACCAAGCTTAATTCAATTCCCTCACTGTGCTGGCCTCATCCTCCTCCTGAACCGCAATCCACAGCTTATTTTAAGTAGAACTCTGAACATTTCCCCTCTGTTTTTAAATATCTCTGTCTGTTCCATGTTTGAGAGATGGGGATGTGCTCAGCATTTGGGGCAGTTTGCCCCCAGGGGCTGATGACATTCCTGGCTCACCAGCCTGGCTTGTCCCCGGGACTCTAACTTGCCAAACACACCATCAACGTAAAGCAATTTTTATTTTACTCTCCCTTCCTACATAATTATACAAATCGTTAGAGAGATAACGAATCGAGGAAATTGGAGCTGCAATAGCTTTGGGGGCCTATTAATTTGCAATCGGACTATTGTCACGTTAATGATCACCTGTCATCCCATAGGGGGCTGTCCGTGAGATGACTTCTTTCTAACGGTAACGGAGTCCTTAATCCGTCTAATGGAGTCTTTACTGCGCATGCTTCACATATATCAGTCATGTAAATTAACGCAGAGGAGAGCAAGATCCCTGCAGAGCAAGATCCGAAGATCCCTCTACCGCAATCCTCTCCCCCTAGGGTTGAATGGCTAACGCCATCACATCAGACTTCGAGGACAAGTTCCGAAAAGCTATGTATGTTCTTCCCGTGTTTGTGGGTTTCCTCCCACAATCCAAAAACATACTGGTAGGTTAATTGGATTCTGAAAAAAAATGAATCCTCGTGTTTATGTATGGTAGGGAATTTAGATTGCAAGCTCTAACGGTACAAGGCCATATCCATTGAACGTTGTGCATAATATATACTTGCCAACTTTTAGACACTGAAGTCCTGGAGATTCTGGACAGGGGGCGTGACTAGAGGGCGAGAGGGGGCGGGGCACGGCGAATCGCATCATTTTGGCCCCGTCCCCGCTATGGAAATGATGTTTTGATGCGGTGGACAGGGCCAAAATGACGTGATTCACAGCAAATCGCGTTATTTTGGCCAGGTATTTGCCGGATGCGGGAGACTTGCCTGCTCTCCCGGGAGACCGACCGGGATTTTGGGAGTCTTCCGGACATTCCAGGAGAGCTGGCAAGTATGGCATAATATGATTGGCGCTGCATCGGTAAACAATAATAATAAATGTAGCACCTACTGGAAGCATAGTAGACATGATCTTTAGCTAGCAAATTGTGTTCTATATCTGATCTTATTTCATTCATGGACAGAAATCACCTAATATAACACTTAGCTTCTGTGAATAAGCTTTGACAGGACAGTGTGAATATTAGATTAAACAGCAATGTCACTGATAAGCCTGTAGCACAGAACAAAATAAACAATACATACAGGTAGATGAAACAACATTTAAGAAATTTACACCTAGCACATCAGTAAAATAATGAGACTTTATTGAAAATATGTATTTGTACGTGTGTTTACAATTCACGTTGTATCACTTGTATAGAGGAATAAATAGATGACTAGAGATCATGTAAAGAATGTTTATTATTGATTAGCTATGAAATGATCACTGTATTTCCATGTGCTTATGTTGTACTTTTTTTCACAACTAAAAACGTAGGAGACAACATCGTAGATTTATATATGTACGGCCACAAAGGCGCCGCTGTTGTTGGAACTATCGGCAGAAGTGAAGGACGGACCGCCGTGAGTGCGTACACACTTTCAAATTGTTGATCGCGATTTTTACGAAGTTTATAAAACCAAATCAGTAGATGTGATGTTTTTTTGGTAACACATGTTCGTGGGAGCGCACACTATTGCAATATCTGACCAAACGGTTGTTTATCGTGTGATCTGCACGCGTTTGTGAGTCACTATACCATGCTGGATTTTGTGAATTACTTAAAAGACGCTAATTTCTGTGCTACAAATTCCCAAGTTCAGGATTAGGTGGATCCAATAATGATTTGAGTGAGACTAATTATGTTTATACCAATATTTGTGCCGATTGAGACGAAAGCTGCGTCACTTCAGTTACCACCTCAGGCAGCGACAGGGCAGGACATACCCCTGGTCACCTGACGGGGGCGTATCTGCGATTGGCATTGGTGGCAAAACAAAAACTATAGTTTTTATTGACAAATTAGAAATGTATGTTTCAGGATATCATTATAAGAGATCCACTATTTGCCTGGAACCTCCTCAAAGACACAAATAAATAACAATCCCCTGAACGGTATATTGTCAGTTTTAACGATATTGCTCCATGTGATGACACATAATGCTGGCATAGGGAAGTCTTTCCTTACATTTATCCCTGGATAGACCGAGATCCAGCTCAAGTTGCGTCAAATTGCATTAAACACATTTCGGGGCTGCCAACTCTCTCTGAATGTCAGGGAGACTTCCTGAAATAGGGCGGGGTGATCTCCCTCACTCCCTGAAGAGTCTGGCATTCTCCCTGATGCTGAGCCAGTACAAGACATTGTTGGCTTCGCCATCTGTAGCATGATGACACAGTTCAAAAATTGTGTCCTATGTCCATGTATTGATGCCAATGGAGGTGGCCATTTTCATGGAGACCAAGATTTAATCAAAGACTGACAGGTAAGACAACGTGACTTCAGTAATGGAGACAGAAATGTAAGAGACACTTTAGTCTCTAGAGATTCATTAGCTGCTTTTCTTTAACGCATGGTTGCCTACTTTCCCGGGATGTCCGGGAGACTCCTGCTTGTCTGGGGGACCTCCCGGGAGAGCAGGGCAATCTCCCAGTTCTCGCCCCAGAATAGATAAGTGTCGGGGTGGGGGGGGGCTTAATGACGCAAATATTGCGTCATATTAGCTCTGCCCCTGCTGTAATTGGACAAAATTGTGCCAATCATTTAGGGGGCAGGGCCAAAATGATGCGATTCATCAAGCCCCGCCCCGTCCGCCTCCCCCGGGATCTTCTTGAAGCCAACGAGGAAAAGTTGGCAAGTATGATGTAGATTTGGTCGGAAAATGGAAGTAAATTAGTTTAAAAAATAAATAAAAATGAGAACAGAAAAATAGCATTTGCACCCGTACACAGAACCGTACACATCTTCAAGATGCCTCCAGATCTGCAGCATAAGCGCCTGGTTTACAACAAATCACCATCCACGAGTGCTTGCTGGTTTACTGTATTTTAAATACCTCCTTATAATAAATATCAGCCTGTACAGCATGTAGGATAAGAACAGATACAGAGAATTACAGCCAACACTGAGAAGTGGTACTGTGCACTTGGGTCAGTTTATAGGGACATTAAAGGTAGTTTATAAAGTTGCACCACAGCCCGAATTCTGGTTTGCGATAACCCTGGATTAACGCAACAAGAGGGTGGCGTTCCTAGATGAATGCATTTGAATGATTTCATGTTGTAAGACTGTGCATTTTGAGGGGCATTCCTGGGTTAGTGGGTAGCTGCAGAACCTCTTTCCTCCCGCAAGATAGCCTGCTTTGAATGGGTGTTTTGGAGGTTACAGTCACCATCCACCTGTTGCACCATCTAGGGGTATTTGATGGGGGGAGCTCATATTTATGCACAAAAATCCCAAAAAATGCAATACACAATTGTGACAAATGAAAGGTTATGCCCACCCTTATGGATATTTTCATTTCCCATATTTAAATGAAAGACACTTATCGTGTGTCTTTTTTCCAATGACACCCACCATCTATCTAGATTCATTGGCAAGATACACTCTCTAGTGGAGTGTATCTAGCATTACCGGAAACAAGAAACATCCTCCTGTCTATCCTCGCAGCGAAGAAAATATTAAAATGTTTGTCAGCTACTTGCCCCATAAAACAGAAATAGAAAATGTACAAAGTCTCTATTTTTTCATGCATCAGGAGCAGAACATTTTAATATACATATCTCTGTCCTTTTAGCTTCCTGCAAGTGTTAATTTTTCATGTTAATTCCATGCTCATTGGAAAACATATCCATTACAAATCATTTGCTGCGTAATTGGAGCGTATTTGGGTAAGAGGCTGAAAGTTCCTGTTCTTTTTTATGTTTATCGCCTTTAAAAATTGATGCTGGTAAAAACACAAAAAAAACCCAACACACACATTTGCGTCTGTATTTTTCCGTAAAGGCGGAACATGGAGCCATAATTATAACACGGTTCTTGTAGCTCGTCGGCTCATTCTGTGGTTTGAAAGCAAACGTACTCCACACCCCTGACCTTAAAGTATAGAGAGAGGGGAGAGAGCTGGAGAGGATGTGAGAGGTTGTGTTAAAGACGTCTTCTTAGTAATATGCTGCAAATAATTTTTGCAGCCTTTGTGGGTTGAATTTTCTTCTTTTTTTTTTTTTTAAACAACCTAGATACCTGTCTATTAGTGTGTTGCTATGTCTTCAGAAGCCACCTTTCTTGGAAACACAGACACCCCCTTATATATTTGTGTTTTGAGGTCACTAGCAAAGAGATTCAGGGATAGATTTATCAAACTTTCAGAAAAGCAAAAGTGGAGGTGTTGCCCATAGCAACCAATCAGATTCTAGCTATAATTTTTTAGACTATGCTGGATAAATGATAGCTATAAGTTGATTGGCTGCCATGGACAACAACTCAGCTTTTCCTTTTCGAAAGTTTGATAAATATACCCCTCGTTATGAGTGGGGTCTTGATGAAGTCAGTAGTACACGATGTGACATCACACCCGCTGTCGGGTTGTTGTCGATTTTCAACTTTTCACAGCTGTCTATATTTTCTATTCTATTATTTTTTGACATTTGTATTACATCCAGGCTAAACTTTAGAAAGAAGAACAGTAGGGTTGGCGTCTTACTTTTCATAGTACTTACTATTGATGTGAATGGCTGCCTAAAAACTATGCAGATTAGACCTTGTGGTGGTTACTGATGAATTATTGTATGGAGTCCATTGAAGCCTGTCATGGAGGATTACAGAAGGCAATGGGGTATATTTACTAAATTGCTGGTTTGAAAAACTTGAGATGTTGCCTATAGCAACCAATCAGATTCTAGCTATTTATTTAGTACAATCTGCAAAATAACAGCTAGAATCTGATTGGTTGCTATAGGCAACATCTCCACATTTTAAAACCAGCAATTTAGTAAATATATCCCAATATCTTAGCCCCTCTAGCTAATAAGGCTGTAAATCCCTGAGCATATTATAAGTTATGTCTTGATATGTAACAATTTACATAAGAAATGTATCTCTATATTATAAACCATGTACTTTGATGTGCGCTGGAAAGCAGCTGTATATCCTTGAGCCATATGGATCATGGTCTTGTGTCACTGTAATCACTGCTCTATAGGGAAAATTCAATTGGCCGTGATGTCCGCTGTGGACTGTGCCGGCTATTACGATATGAAACCTCTACTCAGACTTGTGGAGATTCCATCCTCAACATCAACATTCCATCCTCAACATCGGCGGATGTCTCTCCAAAAAGATCAAACTAATACACTCTGAATGTACAGACAAAAACTCAAATATAACAACTTGTTAAAACTATTTATTGAAAAGTATGACATATAATAAAATCATGTTTTATTAAATGTAAACACCACTGCCAATTTAGCAGCGGTATAAAATGATGAACAAGTGGACATACCGTATAGACGGGCCGTTACACAAATACACATCTTGTTTTGTCTGAGCTTCCCTAGTGGTGGAGGAGAAAACTGCAGCTGCCACATAGGAGTTTGTGGGTTCCAACCCATAAATAATATGTAATTAGTGATACCTAAGGGTATGTCGGGTTGTAGTTAGGACTGTGTGTGTGGTAGGTATAAACCTAGGCCATTGACAATAGAGTGCAGAGCGTCTTTCTTTTCTTTCAGAGTTCTCGTAGGCCCGGGGAAAGTATCGCAGAATATAAAGACAACGTTGACAGAAGAAACAACATATGATATTAAACCCTTCTGTTTGTGGGTGGGGTCCTAAGTACAGTTACTTTTAAGCCACTTCCTGAATAGCATTTAATGACGGCAACACACATCAAAGAGTGACATCTATACACTGGAAAAGAAATACACAGAAAATAATCACCAAGTCACAATAACCATGAAACATGTTTAAGAAAAAGAGTGAATGAATGCCCATAGGTTAGAATCATAAGTAGAGTTCAATTTGTGTGAAATATTGGGGTGGGTGCTGTATGCTAGGGGGAACCCTATTGTCCGAGTATGTGCAAAATAGAATGAAGGTTTCTAGTTACAACTGTTAAGAGTAGATTTATCAAACCTTCTAACAAGTAAAAGTGGAGTTGTTGCCCATAGCAACCAATCAGATTCTAGCTTTCATTTATCTAGTACATTCTAGAAAATTATAGCTAGGATCCGATTGGCTGCTGTGGACAAACTGAAAGATAAGTGTGCTCTTTACAGGGTTATGCTTTTCATAACTATACTATAGCCTGGGTCACGATGAAATACTTCCTTTAACCACTAGGGGGCTACTACTTATTCAAGGGAAACCTAATGGCTGCAGTGGCCAAAATACCATATTGCCAGCTGGCGGGGAGGCGAATGCTGTACGATAGGGAGAATGCACAGTATGTCCACTGAGGTAATACGTCTGTGTTCTCACATCTCTCCTGCCGTGGGGCTCATCATGTGAAGAGACCCTTGGCTTTCCTTTTCTTAGCTTTGGACACCGCAATTGGGGGACACTGCGTCAAGGAGAGATCGACTGCTGGAGGCACCTGCAAGAAACACCACAAGTCTATTCACTTCAATGACACATATTAAGTACATGTCACATGTATGTACAGGACAGATCAAGATCCTCACTGTCTCACCTTCTGTATAGTACAATCAGCAGCCTGGGTAAAGAAGAGCACGTGCAGTACTAAACTACAAAATAGGAACAACGAGTGCAACAGGGAAACCACACCCCGTTAGGACTACGGCCCCTGTCCCTAAAAGCTTACAATCTAAATTGCTGATGGGAGATATAACAGCAAGAAAATGCAAGTTACTAAATGCTGACATATGAGAATACAAGTTCTCAGGTGCAATATCATGGTTATAAGCGACACAGAGCTGCTGATTTCAGCGGTAAGATTTCAACTTGGGTTTGGGAGATAAAGTTCCAAAGATTCGGAGAGGCCGGGGAGACGTGGTGAGGTGGAAGTGGTAGAAAACCGTGCAGAAATAAGACAACTTCGAAGGGGTTTGAAGAAACCACCCAAGTTGGTGAAACAGAAATTGTAATATAAGGAGGTGAGCACAGAGCTCTATATGCGACTCCTTTCTGGTTAGGATAAACATTATGACCCAGCAATCAGAGGATGTTCACCTTAGGACATGTCTGCTCCAACATTTGGTATATGGGGGTCCCCTGACTGCAGAACTTGCAAAAGGGTCAGAACTGGTCACTAGTACGGGGAACCTCCCTTGGATAAGCCACCCGTTGGCGTTTTAGGTGGGGGTACTGTGCTATATGTGAAATTAAGGATCCCAGCCCCTCCTTGCACTACTGCGGAGGCGTTCCTGTCTTCATCTAGGTAGCAGGTGAGTGCGAATCCAGTATTGATAAATTGGATATCTTTTCCTGTTAACCTTAAAATACTTTCTCAAAGAGAAGAGACAGAGGCCCACATACATATACATAAGATTTAATAATATACCTTATTTAATGCTGTTACAAAAAAAAAGATCGACATCCAGCAATCAGGCATTTCTCAATGGCTTCGGACCCCGTCATTGAGCAGTTCCTAGGCCGAGATCAGACACATTTACCTGTTTCCCCTTTCACTCTCTTTCTCCTGAGCGCAGTGACCTGACGAGCCCAAAACAGTGAGCTAAGGAGGTCACAAGACAGTACTGGGCAAGAGATCAAAGGATCTGTTGGGTCGGAGTGTCCCAGGTGTGCACATAGCAAAACCATTATAGCTTCTTACCTCTTCACATGCGCCGTTCCCTTTGTATCCATGTACTAGGGGTACTGGAAAATATTGACAATGATGACATCATGCAATGATGTCACAACTGCTGGAAATTGACCAAAGCACATCACGAGTCCCCCCGATCAATCTATTGACAAAATAAATGTTTCTCTGCCGTCTCAGCATATATTATGCACTTTGTTTCACACTGAATGCTGCTCTGATAAACTCAAGAAGAACAAATAGCTACTGTGACTTGGTTAAAATACAGTTTTAAAGAGCACTGAGAGATAGCGAGTCCTGATCAAGGTCACAGAAATCTGCAGGATGCAGCCCAGAGTTTTGCAGGCATCTGGCCATAAGATAAATAAGAAAAAACGATGCAGAAAATTCAGATTTTCAGAAATTATTACATTAAAACCACAGTTATCAAAACAATGTGCTCTCTAGTGGAGGACCTAGTACTGAGATTTGTACAGAAAGACAAAAAAGAGGGACAACGGGCATATTTTCTTGCCCCGTGAGCATGTCTCCTCCACATGGTGGTAGCCATGTTGTGGTCTGAACCAATATTTGCAAAAATGAAACCTATCAACTTACTACGAACCAAGGACACCACTGCGGGACTTTGCAGAGTAATGTTGAAGTTCAGCACGTCAATGGGTTAAGACGTGGACACGATTATACAATTAAATGGACATGACTTACAGGCAGAAGGAAGAGATCCCAAAAGTTAGGATTGGCCAAGTTTTATGGTGTGAGTTAGTAGTTAGGGTCTAGAGAGGAAATAATATGTCTAAGGTTACATGGAAAAATAAGAGACGAGATATAAGAAGGGATGGCTAAACACAGTGATTGCCAGCAGTCACAGGAGAGACTGCAGTAAAGGAGGTGTACGAAAAGATCTGGGCACCTGGGAGACAGGCCTAGCAGAAGTTTGAGGATAAATGATAGAGTAGAAAGCTAGATAGCAGCTGGAGGAGTTGCTGGGAGTTGCAGTAGTCCAAGCGAGATAGAATGAGAGCAAGTGTGAGAGTTTACACCACGGCTGAGGAACAAGCTTTGGATTTTGGCAGTATTCCGAAGACAGAAACCGCACATTTTAGCAACAGAGCTCACATGAAAACGAAGGAGAAGTATTAAAAGTAACCATTAGGCAATGTGTGGACTCCACTGACATTATGTCAGATAAACCAAATGTTGTCTTAATATCAGTTTCTCTTTAAGAATATGAACAATTCTAACTGACCAATAGTGTCAAGACAAGCAGAAAGGTCATGGATGACGTGGACTGAAGACTGCCAGACGTCACCCACTTTATATCAAGCAATCTCTGCTTAGTGAGTTGTACAGAAAACAGATTGCAAAGGGACAAAATAATCATGCGTGCTGAGATAGATGGAGAGTGAACTATTAATTTTGTAAGTTTAGAGGTTGTTGGTAGGTTGGTGACTGGGTGGAAGCTAGGTTAGTAGCCCTGGCTGTTATAGGACTGGGCTGATCTGCACAATGGTGTGAGCCATGAAGGAATAGGGACTAATGACAGAATACAGAAAATAATTAAAGATGTGTGAAAAGGTGCGAAACAAAAGACTCAAGAATGTGAGAAGGTATAAAGGACAAAAGCACAAGTAGTTAATGGCGAGGAGGAGATAGAGGGTTGAATGTTAAAGACCGAGTTCCCTTTGGAGACCTTCTTAAACATAACCCTCCCACCCCGCTGTTGATGGGGGGGGGGTCCCTGTTTTTTGAGTCAGCTACAGCAGAACCTTTGTCAACGTCATCACGCTAATTTGGCTTGCCAACGGCAAAAGTCCAGGGCTGAAAGTTATCTCAGTGGAACTTTGGAAGATAATTGCATTGGTGGCCTGAAGCTTCTCATAAAAATAACCAAAATAGGAATCAGCCTTTAATGTTGAGGATATAAGCAGGGTGAGATTATGGTCAGGACTTGGAATGAATTTGTGAATAGTCCACCTTGTCCACCAAGACTGGCAGGGAACCATGGATTACAGTGGCAGCAGTTGTGGCGGAGCACGGCATTGAGTCAAAGACATAAAAAGTTGACCCGAGTTTGATTTTTTAATGATCGTTGTACAGAACTGTGTTGCGTCAGTGCAGACAGTCTGAAACGTTGATAGGAGAGATTTAAAGTGATGATGATGATGGTGATGATGATGATGAAGGAATCTGGCATGAGTGGAAGACTTTATCTGTAAGTCACATGTTATTGGCATGGGAGTGGAGGGTTCAAGCATGCGAGACAAGCCATGGGTGATCCATTCATCTGGTGGAAGTGTCTGGGCTGAAGAACCTGAAGGAGGGACGACACTATAGAAGTCCACCAAAGTGTTGGGGTCAGAACAGGAGAAAAGTAAAGAGGGAGGGTTAGACTGAAGAGTTGTCACTGTATTAATGTCAATGGAGAACGAGGTGCAGGTCAGTCTTGTTGAGGGAACAGTGAAGTTAGATGTTCACAGCAAAGGATACAGTGGTGACCACTTGTGGCAGGAGAATTGACCATTACTTAATCAGGGGGTGTGTTTATCATGAATGGTGAGGTCCCTGACATAGGACCCCCAGCATACTGTTTGTTGGGGGAACAATAAGCTGTATACGGATCCACGGCATGCATATATTTGTAAACTGGGCTTTCTTACATTACATTAAAGACTGCCTCTCCCATTAGAAGATTGCCGGGCACTAGAGCTCATTCTCCCAGGTATCCTTGTTTCCAGTATAAGGTTTAATTCCTGTGTCAGGTGCAGGTTTCACAAACAATGGGAGATAATGGGAGACATCTATGAAATCTGGAGTCAAGGAGACTGTGCAACAAAATGCTGTATCTGAAACATCCAGACCCTCCCAGAAAAATTCAGGAAATGAAAGCAAACGTCTGGTTGGTTGATTTTGGTTACTTTGGTTTTCTTGGATGATCTAGGTAGACTAGAGGAATGGGCAGACTAGATGGGCCAAGTGGTTCTTATCTGCCATCACATTCTATATTTCTGTATAATTTCTGCGCACCAGCTGTCATAGATGCCAGAAAAAAACAACCACGAATACCTAGAAGACGATCACTAGGACTTTAAAACCCCTTTATGACAGGCACAAAACGCTAAATAATCAAATATAAATACCGTGACGAGTCGACTTCGTAACATTACTGCCTCTTAAAAGGTATTTATTATTATATGCACCCTTGTTATCTAATTTACGTCAATCTATTGTCCTCTGCTACCAGCATTCTGTTTTAGTAATGCTCTCTGCAGCAATAGACTTACTAACAGGAATTCTATTGTGCATAGGAAAAAATCCTTTCCCCAAACCTATATGTCATATAGCAATAGCTAAACAGATAAGGCACAAATGACATTAACTCTTAGCAGGCTGTAGCTGGTACATTAGAACACACCTGGGATGGTTTGTGGCTTTGTCCGGTGTCACCACCTTGAGCTGTTGCAGGTTCCTTCGTTGCCAAACTGCTGCTGTTTTCATCCACAGACTGTGGGTTAGGTGGACGTTCCGCCAGCTCGCTTGCACCTTAATATGCAAAAACACAATTACCCCTCACAATATGGCTGCAAAGTTCCGAGGTTTGTGAAGCCATTCAAAGATAAAGACTGATACTGTGTAGGACACAACTCCTGCGGCAATCAGCCCCTGATTATCCAATAGGCTGACTAGGCTGCAACCTAGGGGACAAGGCTTTATTGGGGGGAAGGGGTACAAAATTTTGGAGGTGCAAAATTGTGACAGGGAAAGACAAACTGAATTTCATTTTAAAATATAATTATTTGTTTGCCAAAGTAAAAAGAAAACATGAAAGAAAAATATAGTAGCAATGGATTGCAAGGTGCTCAGTGGTTAGCACTTCTGCCTCACAGCACTGGGGTCATGGGTTAGATTCCCAACCATGGCCTTATCTGTGAGGAGTTTGTATGTTCTCTCCGTGTTTGTGTGGGTTTCCTCCGGGGGATCCTGTTTACTCCCACACTCCAAAAACATACTGATAGGTTAAATGGCTGCTAACAAATTGACCTTAGTCTGTCTGTCTGTCTGTCTGTCTCTCTCTGTCTGTGTGTGTATATTAAGGAATTTAGACTGTAAGCCCCAGTGGGGCAGTGAGTGAGTTTTCTGTACAGCGCTGCGGAATTAGTGGCGCTATATAAATAACTGGTGATGCTGATATAGTAAGGTTTTAATCTTGACGAATTCCTATGGTGGGAGTTTGAGGATCAGTGAGCAGGAGAGACAAGGCGCAGGCGTGACATCCCCACCTCCATCTTTACGCCTTCACCCTCAGTAGTGCTCTTTCAAACCTCCGTTCCACTATACAGTTCTGAATTTAAACACTAAGGGCTAGATTTACTAAGCTGCGGGTTTGAAAAAGTGGGGATGTTGCCTATAGCAACCAATCAGATTCTAGCTTTCATTTATTTAGTACTTTCTACAAAATGACAGCTAGAATCTGATTGGTTGCTATAGGCAACATCCCCACTTTTTCAAACCCGCAGCTTAGTAAATCTAGCCCTAAGAGTGACAAAGATTGACAAGACCCTTTTAAAAAGCCAAGTGGAGCTGAATTTGAAAAATATGGGAACATAAACATTGGTGGGGTAGGGGTGAAGGAAGCCGATTTTAAATTAAGGATGAGTTTTATTTCTACCTACCGCTTATTAGCCTGGCGTGGAAGGCAAAGAGGTGTTACGAGCGTCTCAGCCTATGGCGGCCCGAACCATTATTAAAACCCTGGGCAATGATGAGATGGTGGGTGCCTCAGTAGCACAAAACGCAGACCATGTTTAACCATATACAGCGATCTCAGTTAAATAACTTGGGCGATCTCAGTTAAATAACTTGGGATTTCCCACCATTTCAACTTACCGTCAGCTTTGACCACTGCACCGTATAGCCGCTGCAGCCGGTCACTGAACCTCGGTACGTTCCCAGAGGCGCTCAGCTCCTGTATATTCTGAGACAACACAACAGACAACAGTGAGATTACACAGCGATAGTGTGTCCTGTATAAGATAGCACAGTCATAAAATTCTACTTCTATTCCAATCTTCGGATTGGACAAAACAGGGACAGTTTTTGGTCAAGGTTACGAATTAACAATGGAGAACGGTATGAGAAAAACCAACAAACAATATTTGTTCTTTGCATTTCCAATTGTAATTTAGAGAACTTTTACTCGCGTTTCTCTTGCAATCAATAACGACATTTTAGACATAGCTGAAATTCTCTAGCTCGGCTTTATTGCAAGATAAAAGAATACATGACATCACCAGCTTGTATCTTTCAACCTGGCAAAAACACAAACTGCAACTGACGCCGATACATTGTATCTTCTACAATGTGAAAATAGCTATGTGATGAATTAATAAGACCTACGGATGAAGCATAGTTATTTTAAATATGTACAGTGCGGCCTGGTAACCCCAGAACAGTGGTGGACACGCTGTGTCAATAACTTTGCCCCCTTCCAAGGGTAGCTATGTTAGACTAAAAACCCCAGGTTCTATCTGCAGAATCCTCTCTAGCCCGACAATGAAGATAAGGACAGAGAAAGCATTTCTTCTGTCTTTTTGCTACAAATAACAATTCAAGGCTGTTTAAAGACGTAATAGCTGATAAAACATATGACTGGTATAGTCCATTCTGCTTCGTTGCTGAATCACCAAATCTAAATCGTAAGTTGCTTTACAGGAAAGGGCTTATAAGAAATAAAGATATTTACAATGAGGATGTGATCATGGGGAAAGTCGTCACCCAATGCACGACAGGGTGCTTTCCGTAAGACCTTAATTTATGGGCTCAATGTGCTGTTATCTATTACAGTTATGTGTCTTCATTAATCTAACGTGCGCTGTGCTAATTAAAGCTAATAAATGATTTATTGTTGGGAATTGCAATGTATTTCTACTATTTACAAGAATTCTTACTTAAATAGAAATAAAACACTGAGTTCTGTAAAGGTGTGGAAACATTTACAAATACATTTTAGATGTGGCAAGCCTCCTGACATTTAAAAAAAAAAAATGACAGAATTGGCCACACCCTTAGAGATGGTCAGGCTCGGTTCCCCCCCGAGAACGGAATCCACTCGAACTTAGCAGATCCGAGTGCTCAGTACTTTCGCGTGTCCTCGGAATTGAAAACCAGGCAAAAATTAATTGCTACGCCATCGGATCTTGCGAGTTTTAAATTCTATAAGTACCGCACCCCACCGGGATCCAGCGCCAGGGCCGCCTTCAGCATTCATGGGGCCCAGTACGGGCCCCCGTGTCAGCACCTGCAATCTACACTGTCATAATATTCACCCTCATCAGTGTGTACATCATCCTCAAACAATACTAATTCATCCCTGCTGGAATCCACCATCACAGAAGTCTGTGTACTTTGATGTAATTGCCGGTAATGGCCTTCCTCAAGGAATTTGTAGTTCATTTTACGGCAGAGCTGTCACGATTTTTGGACAATTCTTTTAGACCAGACCAAATGTCAAAATGTTGTGCTGACTCCACTGCATCACCACTGGGTGCCTTGGGAAAGCCAAGTATTTTTCCTAGCAGCAGTTTCCAGAGAAACTGAAGGAAGAGACGTCGTTGTGTTATTTATCACTTGAGCTGTCAGCTTGCTGACCAGGAGCTCATTGCATCTCTTGAGATCTGGGTCAGTTGGAAAGAAAGAAAAGACATAGCTCTTAAACCTAGGATCAAGCACAGTTGCCAAAATGTAATGATTCGATTTCAAGATGTTGATAACTCTTGGATCCTAGTGAAGCGAATAAAGTACTTAATCTATAAGACCAACATAGTTAGCGGAATCGCTTTGTTTAATTTCCTCCTTTAATTTCTCTAGCTGCTTTTCAAAAAGTCTAATTAGGGGAATCACTTGACTCAAGCCAACAGTGTCTGCACTCTCTTCAAAGGTGACTACTTTGAGTGGTTTCAGCACCTTGCACAACACAGAAAGTATTCTCCACTGCGCTGGACTAAAGTACATTCCCCCTAAATTATATTCTTCTTGCAGCTGCTGCATTCTCCTACATGCTGTTACAGAATGCCGAAAATGACCCTAAATATTTCAGGACACAGACAGCATCTCCTGCATGTCGTTGTCATTTTTTAAAAAGTTCTGTACCATCAAGTTGATTGTGTGAGCAAAACAGGGAATGTAATGAAATTCCCAACGCTGTAATGCTCTAACAATATTGGTGGCGTTTTCAGAAATCACATATCCTCAAGAGAGTCCAAGCAGGATAAGCCATGTTCTAATGACATCTCTTAGTTTTTCAAACAGGTTGTCAGCGGTATGCCTCTTAGTGAATCAGATGATACACAGAGCAGCCTGCTTCTGAAAGATCTGGCGTTGTTTGTTAGATGCTGCTGCTGAAGGCGATTTACCAACCCAGTGGGTTGCCACAGTCATATAATCTTTAGTTTTCCCAATTACGCTTGTCTCCATATCTGTGGTTAAGTGTACAGTGTGTAGAATGGCATTTTGTATCCCAATAATTAGCTTTTTTGTAACCTCCTGGTACAGGTGAGGAATTTCTTGTTTAGTAAAATGGTGTAGCGATGGAACTTGGTAACGGGGACACAGGACCTCAATTAACTGTCTTATTCCTGCTGCATTAATGGTGGATATTTGACGCAGATCTAATACTAGTATAGTCGCCATGGCGTCTGTGATCTGCTGTACGAATGGTTAACAGTTGCCATACTTGCTTCCTCTCGCAAAGGATTGTTTAACAGTCAATTGTTGTAAACTACTAGTAGTCTTCTTCTTGGTCTGCTTCTGGGTTGAAGATCCACCCCCAGCAGCAGGAGCAGCAGCAGTGGGACTAACGCTCAAGGATTCTTCTGAGGAGTCCTGGATCGGGGAGGAGTCATCTAGCATTAGCAACTTGGATGCAGGACTGACTCCGATCACTTGTGAGGATATTGATGATGATTGTGTTGGGGGCGTAAATTGCAGGTGCTGGGATCTAGCTGAGAGAAGAGAGGTAGCTGATGCTGGACTGCTTGTTGTTATTTTTTAGCATAACTTTCTGATTTTCACAAAAGATTTCCATAAACTCGCTTCAAATGGCATAGCATGGATGAGGTTCCTAGATGGTTAAGGTCCCTACCTCTACTGACTGTGGCTTTACAATGCTACAAATGGCTAGACAACTGTTGTCAGGATTTGTGTAAAAATAATTCCACACATAAAAGGTGGATTTTTTGGTCTTATGCCCAGGCATGATAATGGCCTTCTTCTTATCACTGGCAAAACGGCTTCCACTGGTGCATGACTTACCACAGTAGAGTTAATTACCAGCACTGTTTGCTTAGGTGCCTTAAGCCCATTGGTAGCTTGTTTTGTGGGGGCCCTAACAAACCAAACACTTCAGCCATAAAAATTATACTCCTTGCCGCTGGAGCACTTGCTTTGTTAAACTGTACATGTCATTTTCAATATCTTACATAAGGGTGGGTGGTAGGGCCCAAGGACAATTCCATCTTGCACCACTTTTCTTTTCTGCTGTGTGCCAATGTTTCCTAGATGTGCTATGAACTGCTGTGTGTTTGTATCGTTCCTATTTCGCTTAGCATCCAGCTAGCTCGCTGCAGTTTTTGTCCAAGAGTGGATGAAAATAATATTGTGACCTGTGAGGTGGTCAAAATTGACTGGAAATGACTAGAAATGAGTGTTATTGAGGTTAATAATAATGTAGAAACAAAAAAGAGCAAAATTATGTGATTTTAGCATATTTTAGCTATTTTTTTCTAAAATACTACAGTCATTCTATCCGTTTCTTGTGTATCTATCCTTGCCTGGCACTACTACAGTCATTCTATCGGTTTCTTGTGTATCTATCTTTGTCTGACACTACTACAGTCATTCTATCGGTTTCTTGTGTATCTATCTTTGTCTGACACTACTACAGTCATTCTATCGGTTTCTTGTGTATCTATCTTTGTCTGACACTACTACAGTCATTCTATTAGTTTCATGTGTATCTATCCTTGTCTGACACTACTACAGTCATTCTATCGGTTTCTTGTGTATCTATCTTTGTCTGACACTACTACAGTCATTTTATTAGTTTCATGTGTATCTGTCCTTGTCTGACACTACTACAGTCATTCTATCAGTTTCTTGTGTATCTATCCTTGCCTGGCACTACTACAGTCATTCTATCGGTTTCTTGTGTATCTATCTTTGTCTGACACTACTACAGTCATTCTATCGGTTTCTTGTGTATCTATCTTTGTCTGACACTACTACAGTCATTCTATAAGTTTCATGTGTATCTATCCTTGTCGAACACTATTACTATCATTGTGAAACAGATTATTGCCAATATTTTGGATGAAGCCTCGATTCGATATACATACACAGGCCAAAAGGTAACATAAATGTGGGAGGCAAATACAGAGGAATAGGTACAGGTATACAATATGTAACTGGGGATATAAAGAATAATATAATCTACATATATGACTGTATAATTCATTATTTATATATTCAGCCCCCACAAAACGCTACATTATTTGATGCTCACAGCGCAGACGTCAACGGATCAGTGGTAATCTTTACTACGAATACTCATCTTTCTCCCCATGAGTAACTAGGATTATATAAAATGTGGTTTCTGGGAACAGATCAGTATTTTCTCTGTGGTCAGTGACAATCAGCTGCCAGCTATGTTACTATATTCTATATTTTTATTATAATCTGAACACCCTGGCAGTGCCAGTTCTTGCATCATAAATAACAATAAAATCTGAACCCTACACAGGGCACAGAGAACAATGTCTCCCGTTTCATTTCCCACATTAAGGACGCCGTCTTTTACTAATGTGTCCGCTGGGCTGCAAGAGAGGAGTATTTTGGGCACTGCTCTCCCCCCTTCTTCCAGTATCTCTTTGCAACATTAAAATCCATCTCCGCTCTGTGCTATTTTCACCACTGCGGGTGAGACAATACCTAAGATTAACTCCTCCTAAGATATATTGCTTGGCTTGGTCTGTGCAGGCAGCGCTGGCCTTCTTAGGGACAATGAAGCACTTCTTGAGTCGGGCTATCATGGCAGTCTGAAATGCTAAAGCCGATTTCTTAGAATAAAATATAAAGTTAATACATTTTTGCTGTCATTCTTTGACTTTTGGCAGCGGGTCGCTGCTCAGCGTGCTTTTCCCTACACAGACCAAGCACAGCTCCGTCCCTTTTGCTGAATCACCGTTACAGATTGGCCTCAGCCTTTGATCTGCTACAGCCTGGTCATTGCTGGCAGTGTACCCGTGTAGAGTGTAACCTGTAAGCCGCACGTTTAAACTCCAAAATCCTTTTTAACATTTTGCAAACAAGCATCAGGCTTCTCAGCGTTACAGAGGCTTAGTTAGCGGAACTAAAGTCAATAAAGTAAAATACTTATTTTAAAACATGCACAAGTATTTATTCACATGTGAAAATGATGAATGGGTAATATACACCAGGCTCGAGGACTTTTTCTTTCTCCCTTCCGGAGGTGAAGTGAGACTACGGAGGGGAAATTGTAGCGAATTGCTTCATTTTGGCACCATCCCTGCAATGCAATGATGCAATCGTATAATTGGGCCCTTGTGGGCGGAGCCAGTATTATGCGGTTTGTTCTTATTGGCATCACAGACGCCCACATCCAGCCCACTTGATGCGGGAGAATGGCCTGCTCTGCCAGGAGTCTGGAAGACCTACCCAGAATTTGGAAGGTATGATATACAGCAGATGGCTAAGTGGTTAGCACTTCTGCCTTACAGCACCGGGGTCATGAATTCAATTCAGGACCATGGCCTTATCTGTGAGGAGTTTGTATGTTCTTTCCGTGTTTGCTTGGATTTCCTCCGGGTGCTCCAGTTTCCTCCCACACTCCAAAAACATACTGGTAGGTTAATTGGCTGCTAACAAATTGACGTGTGTGTACGTGTGTGTGTGTGTGAGGGAATTTAGACTGTAAGCCCAATGGGGCAGGGGCTGATGTAAGCGAGCTCTCTGTACAGCGCTGCAGAATGAGTGGCGCTATATAAATAAATGATGATGACTTACAGAAGATCTGTTATTATTGCAGCTTTTGCCAACTGGAGGTTGCCAAACGCTCTTGATTTAGGCGGGATAGTACCAATATGAGAGGATCGCCCACGCCGTCGTGCCAGTCCTGGTTTTTGCCCCAACTGCTGGACTATTGGGAGGCGTGTCTTGCACATCGCACTGGTGTGGGCATGCCAATGCATGGGTATTATTGAGGGAGGGTGAGAACCTTCTCTCAAACATCTCAAGTTCTGACATTGTGAATATTTACGGGAACTCTTATACAAGCCATCCTGAGTTTTACAACCAGTGGCTTTGTCCACCTTCCGATGGGAAAAACGCCCTCTTGCCCCATTCTAGTGCTTTGACGTAGGTCCTTAGAAAGCTCAGAGATCATTACAGCAGCTGACCAGCAGAGGTCGCCGCCTTATGCACTGAGAAAGCTGTTTCAGAAGTGATGGTTTATAAACTTGAGTCTCTGCTTTATACTCTTTGCCATTATAGCCTTGGCATAAAGGACCGACAAGGTGATTAAAACATTTCCTATCTGATTTTAAAACCCAATCAGCAGTAATTTTACTGATGCACTGCTTGGTTATCTCTGGCATTGTCATGACTTTTACAGTAAAATAAAAATAATCTTCCCTTCAGCCCTGCTACCCTATAACAGCAGTGTGCCACCCAGAGAGAAGCCCCTTCTGGCAGCATGCTGCGCACAGTGCTATCGGTTCCAGTGTTTTATATGCCAATGCAGCACAAGGCACACCCATGCGTGGAGTTAGACACGCCCCTTGGGTGGAGCAGGAAATGCGCCACTTACTTAAGCTAGGTACACACTGAAGAATTTTCTGACCGATGTGTTATTCTAACGATTGTACCTACGACTGAAGGTCCGATCAGTCTGACGATTCATCCATACACACTGACACGATTTACCTTCAGATCTGTGCTCTTCATCTGGTCCTCTAGTTTCAGAGAGAGACAGCACAATATTCATTCATTCATTATTGTCACGTTGTCACACTGATTAAACCGCCTTGTTATAGCTATCCACATGTCCTAACGGATTTCGTTAGCTTCTATGACTCTGAAACAAAATATTCTGTCTCAGAACGAACAAATTAATTATTCCTTCTACAGCGCTCTCTACATTTATTCACCGGGACATTCATCACTAGCATCGGCTGAAAAGAGCACAACTCTGTAACCTCTATGGAGATCCTGAGCATGAGTGAATACACACTACATGATCAGTCGGTGATTGGTCAGAAAATAATAAACAGTGCGACCAACCACATGAAACGATGATCAGCACTTTGGGACAACTTTAGATCATCGTGTCTCTATACACACTAACCCGACTTCTGACCAAACGGGCATATGTTGGCTGATTTGCCCAATTATTGGACGAAAAGTCTCCAGTGTGTACCCAGCCTTACTCAATCTCCCTGAAATGATTTTCCAAAAGTAGGTAAGTATGTGCTTAACTAAAGCCCTGATTTACTACAATGTATGGATTCACGTATGTAGAAAGGAGAGAGGGTTTGCGATAATGTGGGTACAGTTTGGGCAGAATGGGCAGTTTTGCTTTTTCAAATGTTGGACGCTCTGCTTGTTTGAAAGCGGACACACCCTTTAACTATAAAATACCCAGTTCTGGTAGACAACCGATATCATTGATTTCTGGGACCTGTGTATGAAATATCAAAAAGTAGATTGAGGTAAAAATGATTATTATTCTTTATTTATGAAGCACCCACATATCTACATCAGCCGCTGTCGCACTGGAGCTTACAATCCGATTTGTATGTTGACTGACTGATGAAAGAGGGGCTGAGGTGTTGGTCTACTCCTAAAAATAGGTAACAGCAAGGCAGCACAGTGGCTAAGTGGTTAGCACTTCTGCCTTACAGCACTGGGGTCATGAGTTCAATTCCCGACCATGGTCTTATCTGTGACGAGTTTGTATGTTCTCCCCATTTTTGCGTGGGTTTCCTCCATCTGCTGAAAAGATTGTGACTCTGTACACTCTACAGATATCTGCCTACGCTGCTGGTCATAAGTGCGTACACACTGCCACATTTGCCCGACATCGTTGATCATGATTTTTTGGAAAACCAAATCAACAAATGTGATGTGTATTGGTACGATAAAACATGATTGTGGGAGTGTACACACTCTTGCAATATGTGAGCAAACGCTCGTGAATCGTGTGATTTGCAGGATAATTGCATAGGTGTGTACCCAGCTTAAGAATGACAGAAGAAAACTTGCAGTAACAAAAGATTTGTTTCACACGATCCTTCTAAAGGGCCGAGACGACAGTGATTGTGCAGACTGAAACAAGCCATCAATATTAATAGTACTGGACATTCATGTGTGATTTTCTATACATTTGTGCCTATCTGCACAAAACAAAATCTGTTTTCTGTATGCACCATTCAATGAAAGTTGGCATAATGCAGTTACTACCACTGTACTAACATTTACTCATAAAGCATTATACATCTCCTGTAGCGACCCAGTCATGTTTAATACCTGTCTGTCTAAAGCTAACAGGCTGCGACTGTATACATCACAAACTGATTTAAAAGTAATATGAATCCGGCTGCTTAAGAGCAACGGATTTTATTTAGGAAATTGTTTTCTCCACTACCTAAAGCAAGTCTAAATATTCTGTGGGATTCCCTCTTCATCCCTTCACTATGAGGCCTATTTGTTAAGATTTGGCGCCAACGCCGATTATCTATCGATGATTATTCCGGCCAAAGGAACTTACACGTCGCCACAATTTTATTATTAAAATTGTGCCGAGGCAGCTAAGCGATAAATAGGCGGCCTCGGTGATACTGGCCCTGAGCAACGAGACTTAAGCTTCCCCAAGATGATATGCACCTGCGTGACCCGGCTTTCCGGATCACGCATGCGCTGTGGCTTTCAGTTCCACTGCACATTTAGTGAACAAAAAAAACATTACAAAAATTATGAAATTGTTATTAAAAAAAATAAAAAAAATTATATTTAAAAATATTAGTTATTGAAACACTGCTTTGATTTTCTTTGGCTATCCTAAGATATTCTTCCCAGATCTGGTGAATCTTTTCACAGTCGGTGGTTCCTTGATGTATAGTGCAAAGCCCTACAATATAGACCTGTATGTCTCCCATTACCTAGCTAGACTGAAAGTTCTATATAGCAGTTAAGCTCTGAATTTTTCATCTTTTAAAGGAAAAGTATACCCATTTCACTCTTACTTTAGTTTACAAATATTCAAGTACATCTATTGTTATTCCTTCCCTGGTAGTTGTGTTTCAGCCCTCTCTGATAATGCTGCAGGACGCGGGTAATGCTGCAGGATCCTGGTAATGATGCAGGACGCTGGTGTCGCTGCAGGACCCTGGTAATGCTGCAGGAGAGACTATTCTTTTTGTGTCCTGCTTGGAAGCAGTTATTTTTAAAGTGTTTGGCGTAATCCCTGGCTTCCCACTTTCCTGACATAAGGGCTGTATGGTCATGTGATAGCACATTATATACAGAGCACATCACAATAAGCCAACATATGTCAGCCAACACACCTTCTAACATTTTAAAATCGAGGCAAAACAAGCCACATCTCAACCCACACACACATCCATCAAACCCCACGAACATTCAGAAAGCCGTACCAGGTTTACAATAGGCCACTCTTCTTTTGGGGTCAGAGAAACAAGACTACTGAGAGGGACACTAGAACCCCAGAAGTTCTGTCAAAGGCTGTTCTATTTTTGTGCCCTAACCGGGTAAGTCATTTCTTTTCATTTATGTTGTGTACTCTTGTACTTGTTTGTAAGACGCTGCTTATGTGTTTGGGTGCAATTATTATTGGTGCAATCATTATTGTATCGAGAGCTTTCCACAAATTATCCCATTTTTGTGCCTCATTTACCATTTAGTTGCCGGGTGGCCTAGTCACAGCGCGGTGGAGGATACGTTCATTTTACCTGAGCAGTTTTCTCATGTTAGCCACGATATGGCTGTTAGATCTCAACTGAAAACAATGTTCTCTATTGGATATGATCAGCTTGTGTCTGTACGGACTACTTCAGCTGTGAAACACAGGACACACTTTGTACCCAATATTATCTGGCTGTTAGTCGTGTGTGCCCCCTACTGGTTTCTTTCCAACACCTCAAAAGCAGCATAGATACAAAAGCAATGAATCCTTGGATCTGTCATGTAGATACTTAAAGGGCTAGATTTTCTAGTGGAATTTTTATTTTTTCAATCAACACATTTTTTTTGCATGGTGTCAGCTGAAGAATTGCTAAGGTGTTATGGGGAGAGATCCTCTTGAGGGCCCAGGGTCCATGCTTGTAGTGTACCAAAGTTGCAGCAGGACAATTTGTGCAATTCTGAAGGAGCTTACAAGTAAAAATCTGAACTGCACAATTTGCAGAAAATGTCAACTCGGCAATAACACACAGGCGTTCTAAACGTGTGAATGGATGTGAAAGTGTGCATGTATGTGAAGTCAACATGCACGCAGCTCTCTCTTTTCAAGCAGAGCTGTGTGAAGCGGGGGCAGGGTCCAGCCACTTTAATTACACAGTGCCCCAGGCTTGGAGGGGGTTTCCAGGCACTAGGAACCCCCCACCGTTTGCCTATGCATACTTCAAAAGTAAGTTAACCCACCAAAGAAATGTCCATGTGTACAGACCCTTACCATTTTTAATTATGTGAAACTGTTGTTTGGAAGATGATGATGGTCCAGTCAACTTGTTACCCGCAACTTCCCTAACAACCGCTATAGAATAATTAAAGACATTTACATTAGTATTGATGTACTTAAAACACATAATCCTCTCTCTTCAAATAAATAGTAGTTCTCAATGTGTCCTTGATTTGGGAATGTAGGGTTAGATTCTCTACACTGATAACTTGTAATTTCCTTCAAATAAGTTTATGCCGCTACCTGCACAAAAATGCTCCTACACCGCTGATTGCCAATTTGCTGCACTGTAAATTCATCCTTTCATCTTATGATTTTCACTTGCCAAGCAATCATATTTCTGTAATATCCACCCAGTCTTCTAAGCCCCGTCACCTCTTTGCCACCTTCAACTCACAACTGTGCCCACTAGGACCTATTCTGGCTTCTTCACGAACAGCCCATAATTTTGACATCTACTTCAAAGGCAAAATAGACATGGATGTCTCAATGTTACCTAAAGCTCAACATGTCCAAAACAGAGCTTATAATTTTCCTTCCTTCCAGAATCACCACTACCCCTCTAATTTTCCTCACCATCATTAACACCACTATTTCCTCAGTCTCCCAAAGCCCACTGCTTTGGGGTCACGTTTGACTCTGCTCTCTTGTTTGTTCGTCACATCAAGTCTCTCTCATAGTCCTGTCGCCTCCACATTAGAAATACTGCCAGAATACACCCTTTTCTTACCCGAGATGCTATCAAAACTCTTATCCACTCTCTCATCATTTCCTGCCTTGACTACTGCAGCCTCCTCATCTCTGGCAGTGCCCACACTCATCTATCCCAGTTACAATCAATCTTAAATGCCACAGGAAGACTGATCTTCCTCCTTCACCGCTGCAAATCTCCAGTTTGCAAATCCCTACATTGGCTTCTCGTGTCCTCCAGAATTCAATTCCAATTACTCACCCTTACAAAGCCCTCAACAGCTCTACCCCTTCATACTTCTCAAAAGTTATCTCAATATACCCTATATCTGACCTACTCCTCACCTCGTCTCTGGTAACCACCTTCTATGGAATTTCCTACCACAGCTGATCAGTCTCCCACAGCTTTCAAATCTATAAACGTTCCATAAAAAGCCATCACTTTATTAGAACTTGCCCAACTCATACCAATACTACCCACACTAAAGCACCCTCTCCACCTAATCTCCACTCTGAGCCACATTCACCCCTCTTGTCTATGCTGTACCCTCTTCCAATTATAATGTAAGCACTCTCGTGAGCAGGGCTCTCCCTACCCTTTGTTTTTATATGTGGATGTATTTTGTCTACCTTATATGTCCATTTAATTTATGTCCTGTTTTCCCCTCTTTCCAGCACTGTGGTGCCTTATAAATCAATAATAATAATAATAATGCCATCTCCGCAATACATTGGCCTACCTCATAACACTGTCCAGGTACATTGGCCACCGAGTTGTGGGGTGGTTGTGCCATGTGGGACTGTACCACATTCCCCTGGAGATTTCTTAGAACTTCCCAAACCCCTTCCCCACAAAAGACATTCTTGGCTATTGGGGCAAAGGTTCTGACTGTCAGGGCATGCCGTCGAGGGCAAAGGTCTCAACCGTCAGGATGGCTGGTCAGACCCATGAAAATGGGGCCGTCTCACCTAAATTAGGAAAATTGGTAAGTTGTACTATGGTGTCATTGTTTTTTGATGTTAGCTCCAGACAAGAGCTGGCCTGTACTACATCAGTCCATACTTTCTCCCAAGGCTCATCTATAAATAATGTAGGGACGCGTGTGAGTGTCAAGGAGGAGCGTGATGAGATAGTGGCACAAGTGTGGCCAAACAGACGGGAACCTGACATCTAGATCCTGACAATCAGTGTATAACTTATTCAAGCCACTAATCATGTGTCCCTTTGCTGAACACACTTTTTCCATAAATACTACATATAATACATATTTTATCTCAATATACCCTACATCTGACCTACTCCTCATATGTATTATGAGCAACAAGCCTCGCTATATATGTGTAATGATGTCACCAATACATTAAATGTTTCCAAGTAAATTTACCCAAAGAATCACTGAGAGAGACGTAAACACTCATTGAAACTATGATCATTTACCAAGTCAACCCTCTGTAACAATGGTACAAATCACTCATGAATGTTTTGTTACAAAGACTGTTCAGCAAACAGCCCGACTGAAGGCGCAGGCTTCAACACGCCAGGTTTCACCAGGTCTGGACTCTGCTCAGGTCACCGGAGAAGTAAACGAGGAGAGGCTGAGTGGACGAGGTGAGGACGCAGCAGCCTCCTTTTGTTGGTTTGGCACTTGTCACTCTGCAGTTACATTTGTGCATTTCAGAAAATCCATGTCACTCATTCACCTTTAGTGAAGGCCCCGTAACCTACATCACAAACTAGCCTTTATTTCTACAAGGGTGTCATTCCTGGCAGGCTGCAGTAAAGCCAGCAGCGATGAAGGAATCTTTCACTGCCTACATGTTTATCTTCCTTGAGGGAGTGACTAGGTTAGGCAGCCCTTGGCTGCAGCCCGTAGCATGCCATAGGCGATGTGTGCCATGGGGCACCGTCACCGACACTCAGAGCCTTGGCCACCTTCCACACATTCTATTTCACGCAGACCCCTCAACAGTAGGGATGTGACAGG
Organism: Mixophyes fleayi; assembly: GCF_038048845.1. Classification (NCBI taxonomy): domain Eukaryota; kingdom Metazoa; phylum Chordata; class Amphibia; order Anura; family Limnodynastidae; genus Mixophyes; species Mixophyes fleayi. The sequence continues at coordinate 145,482,913 of NC_134408.1, read as the reverse complement.
CGAGTGGTGTAAGTGTTCCCTTTATATGGGAAGTGCGAGCAATGTAATCTGGAACTTCACATTTCCTAAAGTAGCTGTATCCTAAATCGTCTGTTATCCAGTAATTCTGCACTACAGAGAATTCCGAACCAGAGAGGCAAGTGAAAAATCTCTGGAATACAGGACATACAGATGATCGTTCTCCACTTAATGCACGTAATTTCATTTTATATTCTAAATCATAATTTATTCAGTAATAAGACTTGTGTGTAACTTACTGTGTGGCTAATCTGGTGCCTGCAAATGCCATTGGTGGCATATTGGTGTCAACCGTGTTAAAATCAGAGCCTGACAAGCAAGGTGGAACTTGTCAAAAGCTGCTAAATAAACAAAGAGCAACGGGAGCTGTGTGTAGCACAGAGCCCTGTAACACCACTGCCAGCAATCAGCTCTTACTAAGTAGGTCAGAGGCACAGAAGAAGTGAGAGTACCTACTGAGGTAGCAGGAGGCCACGAACCCCCCTATTACAACGGGGGGATTGAGAGTCTTCACCTTAAAATATGCCGCTTCCTGCACGCCAGAATATGTAGAGTTTTTGACTCCAGATCTCAGCTGACTGTGGCTTGGCAGAGCCTGAACCTGCTCTCGATGGTCAAGGCTGACATGAAACATCTGGAAGCCCAAACTGATGGCAGAGCGCAAGGACACTGGGTGCTGCAAGATTCAATCAGACAGGGGCAAAGCGGCACCTTGTCACAGAGGTGCCAACCGCAATATGGAGCAAGGGGGGGGGGGGGGGTCAGACAAATATTTACAGCGCTGTATTACAAGTACGTATTATGTTCCGATAAACAGGATAGTAAACGTCTTATTCACAGTCGCCAGATTAGGACCGTGCAGAGTTCTGGCATCATAAAAAGAATCTGTCGTTTATTTGGATTTGTTTCTAGCTTATTTAATATAAATATACATATAAATAATCCGATGGATAGAGATCTGTGGAACGGTATCCCATCTCAGTCCCAGCTGAGAAATAACTTACAGTTGTATCGCAGTTAACCAAAGTAAAGAGGAATTAGCAGAGCAGGCGCGAAGTTCTTGTAACAAATTATTTGCTGGAACGGAGTTGTGTTTATGAAGTGAAAAGTTACAGAACTTCATATTTCCTAATACCTCTCTCCTTGGTACATTAATGATGCACTGAACGCAGGATTGAGGTACAGAGGAACAGTAAGGGTTATATGCAAAAATTCAGGTTTCGGCTTAATTCTTAGAACTCAGCCAGTCTAATCCTGGTTTCCGATTATTTTATAGAGCAGGACACAGAGTTATCATTTCCAAGAACTAAAAAAAAGTCTCTCCTGCAATATTTTAAAATGCAAATTAGGGTTTCAATTGAGATAAATATAGAACAGATGTTTTAGGAAAAAGATTCAATATTTAGCTGAATCCTAAAATATTGATACGTCCCTGCACTAGAAAAATCAATATGCACAAAATCTACATTGATCTCAAGTAAAAATATATAATACTCTATAAAGAGGTTATACAACTATTTGTAAACTATAGATGGTTCAGATGTAAAGGTTTAGTACATATCTGAGATAATAAAATGACAACTGTGTTACGTTGGGCACATGATTCACGACCGATTGTTCAGATATTGCAAGACTGTGTACGCCCCCAACGATCATGTTTCATCGTACCAAAACACATCACATCTAAAGAGTTGCTTTTCTAAAGTTCCTAAAAACCACCATTAAAGTTGGAACGATGTTGTGCAAATGTGGAAGTATCAACGCACTCACGACCAGCAGTGTAGGCAGATATCTGTAGAGTGTGCAGACTCGCAATATTTTCAGCAGATGGTTATGACAGATGAAGATCACAGATCTGAAGGTAAATCGTGTAGGTGTGTACACATGAATCAGCTGCTCATCGAGACTTTTGATCGTTGGATAGTTACATAGATTGCATAGGCGTGCGAGAAAGAAAAATGCCGCCCCCTTAGCCCTTAGTTTTAACCAACTGAATCTAAAATATTCATAAACTGCACCCCCTTTAGCATTTCGTCCTGGGCAGTCGCCCCTATCGCAAATCCCTACTCACGGCCCTGGTGTGTACCCAGCTTCATACCAGCTGTAGGCTGGTATGAAATAAGCTACAAAAACAGCTTTGACTTGCAAAGTGACATGTTCGCCTGAGAAGATGAAGTGTCACATTTGGAATTAAGCGTTGTATTAGCTAAAAGATTAGGCACATGAACGTTTCCAATGTGTTTTACGATGTGTCAAAAGGTCACTCGCTGGGGTTGTGTACACAGCAATTGTCCCCCAATGTTCACTTCTAGTTAAGATTCAAAATGACAACTTTTTTTTGTATAAAATGCCGCTTCCTCTTGAGGAATGAGATGGGAAGCAGAATTTCTGCAGACACAGGCAGCCTTTGCTTTACAGAAGCTGATTCTCGGACATGCTTAGACATGTAGGGCCTGATTCATTAAGGATCTTAACTTAAGAAACTTCTTATTTAAGTCTCCTTGACAAAAACTTGCTACAATGCAAGGGGTGCAAATTAGTATTCTGTTTTGCACATAAGTTAAATACGGACTGTTTTTTCATGTAGCACACAAATATCAACTTTAAATTTCAGTGTACAAATAAGCTATCAAGTATTTGTGTTCTACATGAAAAAACAGTCAGTATTTAACTTATGTGCAAAACAGAATACTAAATTGCACCCTTTGCATTGTAACATGGATTTGTCCAGGTGACTTAAATAAGAAGTTTCTTAAGTTAAGATCCTTAATGAATCAGGGCTGTAGAGTGTGGAAAGTAATAGTAGCAACATATATATATATATATATATATATATATATATATATATATATATATATATATATATATATATATATATATATATGTGCTTTTTGGAAAACTCAAACCAGACAGTCAGGTTTTAGTGAGAAAGACATTTATAGAGTTGATGCAGGAACGTCACAACAGTTGAAACGTGATCACTTCCAATGTGCTGTATTTCATCTCTGAACTGATACGGCTCAAAGTCATCAAACTTTAAGGAACGTTAACTCTGAGAAAAGGGTTCTAAGCTGGCATCTAGCAGCCGAGGAAATCTAATTATTGTGCTTTTTATTCTTGTTGTTCGGTGCCATTATCATGACAGGTCACACACACATACACACATCACCTCTGTGGCTTTATGAGGGGAGATGAAGTTTTTTTTTTTAGTAGTCTGGTCCCAGCCTGGTCTGACTGCTGCCCGGAACAGAGGCTCGCCGTTTTATTGAGAAACCTGAGTCTCAGGCTCGGAGTCCACTGGGACCTACCGTCGAAATCCGACTGAGAGCAGGCCCTGTGTTAGAAGGGGGACTTTCACTTTTTTTTTTTTTTTTCCGTCTTTTAAAACTAAAAATACACACGCACACACAAACAGAAAAACAAACATAATAAAAAAGGTGAGACACTCCCATGTATTCATGCAAAAATAACTCTGGTTAGCAGTGAGGTGAAAGCGCCTGCCTGTCAGACCGTCCAGACCCCTTATTACCCTCAGCCCAGAGAGCAGAAACAGCTCAAACAGGGCGCCTGTCGAGAGAGGTAGTGAGAATTCGGGCTGGGAATAGCTTAAAGGAGTAAATAAAAGGGGGAATGCAGTTAAATGCAAGGCAGAAAAAAATAACCAATTCCAGCAAGGTAAACAGCATCCTGGAAAGGTCCCGTTACTGGAAGGGTCATGGGGTCAGGGAGTATAAGGGGTGCAAGGAAGAAGGAACTTTTGCTCTATCCCAACTTTCTGTCACTTCATGTCCTAGTAGGATAGGGATGTTTGGGCTGGACGGTAGCCAATCACAGATCAGCATTTCAAGGCTGAAAGAGTGTAGGGAGCCTTAATCTACCGCAGCACAGGTAGCAAGAGAGAGAGAGAGGGAGGTGGGGGTATAGCCAGCCCCTGTCAGGGAAGTGATAGGTTTAGCACAGCGGAAACAATGCCAGCTACTGTATATTTTACGAGGTAAGGAGCACAGGACAGGAAGGGGAATGGAGACAGTGCGAGGAGCAGTCTGCATGCGAGAACCCCCAAAATAAGAGGTCATTGACTACCTCAGTGCCACAAAGGCTTGTATATAGAGTGCAAAGTGTTCGAGTACACAAGTCTTGTGTCCAGCGGGTGACACTGAAATACAAGAGACTGTTGCTTTGCGGTGTCACAAGCCACTAGGCAAGATTATATAATGATACAGGCAGTCAATGCCCCATTCAGTCACTGCCAAGTGTGTGTCGGCGAGCTAACAAAGCTGGAGAACTACAAATAGCAGCTTTCTTTTCCCAGTACAGTTGCAGCAGTAGGATACATCATCCAAATAACGGTTTGCCAATGTGCTACAATGGAAATATGCATATTTTGTAATTTCAGAAATAATTTACTTTTTAAAGATGTGGAAATTCATGATTACACCTAACAAAATTCAAATACATACAGATTCCTATAACACGATATGTCACACTGATCTCAATACATACAGATTCCTAAACACGTGATGTCACACTGATCTCAATACATACAGATTCCTATAACACGTGATGTCACACTGATCTCAATACATACAGATTCCTATAACACGTGATGTCACACTGATCTCAATACATACAGATTCCTATAACACGTGATGTCACACTGATCGCAATACATACAGATTCCTATAACACGTGATGTCACACTGATCGCAATACATACAGATTCCTATAACACGTGATGTCACACTGATCTCAATACATACAGATTCCTATAACACGTGATGTCACACTGATCTCAATACATACAGATTCCTATAACACGTGATGTCACACTGATCTCAATACATACAGATTCCTATAACCTGTGATGTTACACTGATCCTAGTACATACAGATTCCTATAACACGTGATGTCACACTGATCCCAATACATACAGATTCCTATAACACGTGATGTCACACTGATCTCAATACATACAGATTCCTATAACACGTGATGTCACACTGATCTCAATACATGCAGATTCCTATAACACGTGATGTCACACTGATCTCAATACATACAGATTCCTATAACACGTGATGTCACACTGATCCCAATACACACAGATTCCTATAACACGTGATGTCATACTGATCCCAATACATACAGATTCCTATAACACGTGATGTCACACTGATCTCAATACATAGATTCCTATAACACGTGATGTCACACTGATCCCAGTACATACAGATTCCTATAACACGTGATGTCACACTGATCCCAATACATACAGATTCCTATAACACGTGATGTCACACTGATCCCAATACATACAGATTCCTATAACACGTGATGTCACACTGATCCCAATACATACAGATTCCTATAACACGTGATGTCACACTGATCCCAAAACATAGAGACTCCTATAACACGTGATGTCACACTGATCCCAATAGATACAGATTCCAATAACACGTGATGTCTCACTGATCCCAATACATACATACAGATTCCTATAACACGGTGATGTCACACTGATCCCAGAACATAACGATTCCTATAACACGTGATGTCACAATGATCCCAATACATACAGATTCCTATAACACGTGATGTCACACTGATCTCAATACATGCAGATTCCTATAACACGTGATGTCACACTGATCTCAATACATACAGATTCCTATAACACGTGATGTCACACTGATCCCAATACACACAGATTCCTATAACACGTGATGTCATACTGATCCCAATACATACAGATTCCTATAACACGTGATGTCACACTGATCTCAATACATAGATTCCTATAACACGTGATGTCACACTGATCCCAGTACATACAGATTCCTATAACACGTGATGTCACACTGATCCCAATACATACAGATTCCTATAACACGTGATGTCACACTGATCCCAATACATACAGATTCCTATAACACGTGATGTCACACTGATCCCAATACATACAGATTCCTATAACACGTGATGTCACACTGATCCCAAAACATAGAGACTCCTATAACACGTGATGTCACACTGATCCCAATAGATACAGATTCCAATAACACGTGATGTCTCACTGATCCCAATACATACATACAGATTCCTATAACACGGTGATGTCACACTGATCCCAGAACATAACGATTCCTATAACACGTGATGTCACAATGATCCCAATACATACAGATTCCTATAACACGTGATGTTACACTGATCCTAGTACATACAGATTCCTATAACACGTGATGTCACACTGATCCCAATACATACAGATTCCTATAACACGTGATGTCACACTGATCTCAATACATACAGATTCCTATAACACGTGATGTCACACTGATCTCAATACATACAGATTCCTATAACACGTGATGTCACACTGATCCCAAAACATAGAGACTCCTATATCACGTGATGTCACACTGATCTTTGTACATACAGATTCCAATAACATGTGATGTCACTGATCCTAGTACATAGAGACTCCTATAACACGCGATTTCACACTGATCCTAGTACATACAGATTCCTATAACACGTGATGTCACACTGATCCCAATACATACAGATTCCAATAACACGTGATGTTACACTGATCCTAGTACATACAGATTCCAATAACATGTGATGTCACACTGATCCTAGTACATACAGATTCCAATAACACGTGATGTCACACTGATCTCAATACATACAGATTCCTATAACACGTGATGTCACACTGATCCCAATACATACAGATTGCTAGAACATGTGATGTCACACTGATCCTAGTACATACAGATTCCAATAACACGTGATGTCACACTGATCTCAATACATACAGATTCCTATAACACGTGATGTCACACTGATCCCAATACATACAGATTGCTAGAACACGTGATGTCACACTGATCCTAGTACATACAGATTCCAATAACACGTGATGTTACACTGATCCTAGTACATACAGATTCCGAAAACACTTGATGTTACACTGATCCTAGTACATACAGAGTGCTAGAACATGTGATGTCACACTGATCCTAGTACATACAGATTCCTATAACACGTGATGTCATACTGATCCCAATACATACAGATTTCTATAAAACACGTGATGTCACACTGATCCTAGTACATACAGACTCTCACTTTGTTACCAGACAATCTGAAAGCCAAAACGTAATAGCAAATTCAGGACTTTGGAATCAGGACAACTTATACTGTGCATGAGCTACTTATACATGATGGAATTATAATATTATTATTATTAGGTGATATGTAATGGACTGAATTTAAATAGTTGACCATTCTCTATTGTAAAAAGCTGTGTAATTCTTTCTTCCCTTAAAGGGGTTTCCTACCTTCAGCTGATTTTCATTCATTGGCTTGTAAATGCCCATCTACAACTTTAGACAAAATATATTACTTTATCTTATTTTCACTGGCTTCTGTCCACTCTTATAAAGATATGGCTGCAAAGCACAGAAGAAAAAAAGAAAATCGCAAGACGGCATTACAAACCAGTAAATTAAAGCCATCTGAAGGTGACCAATCCCTTTAAATAATGAAAGCATAACAGATTGTGCAGTTGAGCTCAATGTCAATCAGGTGCAGGAAAGGCCACATATATATATCTGCTCATAAAAAGTAGCCCAGGTCCACAAGAAGAAAGTTATATTGTCTCTATAGAAATGTTTAATTAAATCATGGGAGTGGAGATAACCAGAGACAGACAACAAAATGAAAAAGGAGGAGGGGAAATATCGGTTATGAAAATACACACATATTAGAGTGTGTAATAACTTTATCCAAATATATTCAAGGTCAGTGCAGTGAGCTCCGAAGGAAACATTTCTGCCCAGCTGTACAAATATAATGAGGTCATCTCTTCAATCTAGAAAAAAGGAATTCAGCAGAAATTATGTTATTACCTTTGAAGCTTGCGGCCATTTCACTTGATAACTACAAGACGTTTAAAAACGTGGTACAAAATTACAGTAACAACCCCCCACCAAATCCCAAAATGTAACTTTTCCCTTAAGGTAAGATAGATATCGAGGATGCATCAGCTAAGGGGGTACGGAGAAGAATGGGGGCGACCCGTAGTTCATCATCATCATTTATTTATATAGCGCCACTAATTCCGCAGCACTGTACAGAGAACTCATTCACATCAGTCGCTGCCCCATTGAAGCTTACAGTCTAAATTCCCTAATACACACACAGACCGAGAGAGACTAAAGGCAATTTGATAGCAGCCAATTAACCTACCAGTATGTTTTTGGAGTGTGGGAGGAAACCGGAGCACCCGAAGGTAAACCACGCAAACACAGGGAGAACATACAAACTCCTCACAGATAAGGCCATGGAATTGAACTCATGACCCCAGTGCTGTGAGGGAGAAGTACTAACCACTGAGCCACCGTGCTGCCCTAGAACTATCAATCGGCACTTACACCTCTTGAAACGGGATTTTAGGCCAGCGCTCGACCTCAGCTCGCCCTTACTGTACTTCCCACCCCCGACCTTCAAATCATTGGCAGTTGGAAGTGTCAGTTGTGTACGAATATGAACTGCATGCAGTTGCGTTCACTGGAATAAGTCCCGATTTCGACCATGGGCATATAGATTTTACACAAGATATAGCATGCAAATGGACTTACGCTCCTTAATGAATCAGGTCTAAACAAGTTGATTTTTATAAACAAGAAAAAAGAGCACGGAACTTGAGCATACTTCCAACGATATTCACATCGAAGTGGATCTCAAGATGCATTTCCACTTGAATCTGGGTGTACATACACTCTGCCTAAACCTTACTTGCCATATGTAGACAGACAAAACATACTGCAGTATACATACAAGCGTATGTGCAATATCAGAACGCATGAAAAAAATGTTATATTGTAAAATAAGTTAACAGTTCTTAACAGTATAATTATTAACAACAGTATGGATTGTAAAAAAAAAAATGCTTTTAATTTTTTTTAAAATTAATAGATAAATAAAGATGCTTTCGATGTGTACTATACATAGAATGGGCCCGATTCATTAAGGAAAGTAAAGCAAAAAAAAAAAAAAGGAGTAACTTTGCACCTTGGCAAAACCATGTTGCATTGGAGGGGGAGGTAAATTTAAAATGCGATGGTAGATTTATAGTCGGGTTAGGGCATGTCATAGGTCAACTTTAAATTTCAGTCTACATATAAGCTATCAAGTATTTGTGTGCTAGATGAAAAAAAATATAGTATTTAACTTATGTATAAATTAAAAAACTAATTTCTACCCCTTGCATTGTAACATGGTTTTGTCCAGGAGAAAACTTACTCATTTTTTGTCTTACTTTCCTTAATGAATCAGACCCAATGTGTTTATATAGTCAATCTTCCTTGCATACAGGTTTTGTGCTAGCTAGCGGCACGCATACGTGTAGTTTTTAACACAAAGTCTATGGCATGAGATTTGTCACTATACATCAGCACTTACACCTGCCCAGTAGCTGGGGCAAGTGATACGGCTGAAACCAGGCGTACTTACGACAGACACAGGACTTGAATTAGCCGCATCTGTGTCTGAACTTACTCTACATGGCCTGCGTTAGTCCACCCCTTCACTCCCCCATTCTGCCTCTCAAGTTGTATAGAGTTGTAGGTGTCATTTGCGTTCGGACATGAAGCGCATACACTTGCAGTTATTGGTGTAAGGTCCGTTTCTGAGAATGCACAAAGCTATTTCATCCAAGATATGCTACGCCAGCGGGTTTACGTCCAAACATGAATCAGGCCCAGAGTAGGAACAGTTAAATTATTTATTCCTTTGAAATACAATGTCTATAAGGAACACAAGCTCTACACAAATAACTTTCCACTTGGCGCACAGTGCTCTCCCCAGGACCTATTTCCTGGGTGCTCCACCCGGCTGTTTTTACTTGTCATGTTTTACTTGGAGTCAGAAGGAGTTCTATTATAATTGGAAAAACCATTGTTTATGTTTATTCTATTATAAGAAGCACTGACCACCAGTCTAGTCTGACCAGTCCAGGCAGTCAGAGGTTCAGCTGCCAGACATGAAAAAAAAAAAAAAAAAAAAAAAATATATATATATATACATAAAAAATAAATAAGTGTGTACAGTCCAGCTGGCAAAATTTTCTGGGGAGAACACTGGTGTATGACTCTCAATACTCCAAACCTATGTCACTCTGTTCCAGGAGACAATGGATATATCACCTAACTTAACCACCAGTAGATGAATGGAAGTTGCATCATAGTACGCAACCATAATACCGTACCCCAGATACTCTGAATAACTTCTTGGCTAATTATACTAAATCATACTGTGCAACGGTGTACAGAGAAGTTATTTTTGCACAATTGCACACAAATTTACAGGGAAACACGTGGATTTACAGGCTAAGATTGCGCACAGAGGAGTGTCACAGAACAAGGGTGTTCTTTGCTAAGTGCGGGATAGGAGTCAAGACTTTCCCATCCGGTTCTGCCACTCTAATTTCTCCACACTCTACGAAAATAAATACAACCCCAAGTCTGTGTACTATTGATATACATTTACCCATTTTTTTTTTTATGATAAACAAATCAACACAGCATGTTGTCTGTCCCATCCCTTTACTGAGAGGTGACCTCTTTAAAAAGTGGTTTAAGAATCTTGTCGATCATACACAGCACAGTGGCCAACAGAAGCTCGCAGAGGGGAGGTCAGGAGACAAGTGCAACCATCCACTTAACCCCTCATCCACTCTGCTTGTTCTCCCCTCTCTCCCTGGTATCACTGCCTCCCTTCGTGCCTGTTTTGTCCACTCTCTCTTAGGATGTAAGCTCACATGAGCAGGGCCCCTCTCCCCTCCTGTCTCCATACCTACTCTTCTGCTCCGCCCTCGCTCCATATGTCTGCCTGGAGTTTCTGAAGCATTGGTACTTTGTGTTTATTGTTCTGTAATATTTTACCCTGTATGGTCTACTGTTTGTACTTTGTAAGGCTCTGCGGAAACCTTGTGGGGCCTAACAAATAAATGATAATAAATAATAAGGGAGCACAGTGCCACAAATCTCAACATTCTAGCCCCGGCATTGCGCTGTGAACCACATCATCGAAGCCGCGTCCCATCCAGTCCACTAGAAATTGGGCAGGATCTAGGAGAAAGATCAGAACACCCAGGGGTCCAGGAGAAATTTGGGAGTCTCTCAGACATTCCGGGAGAGAGTAGGGAAGTATGATACACAGAGACCAGTGATGTCACAGCCATCATATCTGTAAGTAAGAATTGTTATCTCGCATGTTGTGCCGTCAGATGTGGTTTTAGCGTTCAGTGACCACTGTACTCATTGTCCGAGCTTAACCACAGTCCAATTGTGTTTGCAGTACCATATCTTGTGCACTAACCGAGGACCAAGACCCTCTGCATGTTTCGGTACTGCCCTTAACCAGAAAGTAAATGTTGTATCAAGCTGATGTCTACTCCTGAGTGATCTATATTTAGGAAACAAATGTAAGGAGGAAGGCGACTATTTTAAAATGAAAGTGCAGTTGCACCAGAGAGATCTACGCGCAGAACATTTTTATAGGCAGCAAAATCAGTGTAACCCGGCTGTAAGGATTAGCAGGCACTTACAAGCAGAATGTCTGAGTGGGCTCATGGGAGGCTACAGTAGCGGCCGGGAAGGTGAAAGGTGGCGAAGTTGTCACCAGCGAACAATGGAGAGGGTTATATACAGGACACGCACGTGTCATAACTTCTGGTCTGTTCTGATGGAGTTCCCTGATGTCAGAAGTTCTGGCCCTTTCACTGTACGGGAATGATTTCCTCTTGCGAGACTACAATACAAAGCATCACACATAATTATTGCTCTCTGTGCCTGGTGCTAACAATAATACTTATAGACTTTCAACTAATTTCCAGACAAACCGCCTACAGTAGAATAGATAACATTGTGATTGAAACACGCTGAATTACATACAAAGAACGGTCGACAACATGCCCCTTTATTTGCATAGCACACAAAAATATATTTAATTACAATTAAGTTGTCCATACACGCAGCAATTTTGGGGGTCAGTTTTGGTCAAACTGTCTTCATTCAACACAGTGTATGGACACAAAATGACAAACTATCCCAATCGACACCAAGAAGGGATCAATCAAATGATGGCTGAGATGGTCTAAAGATCCAGCCGACCGGTAAACATGATCCGTCAGTGTGTGTAGTCATCGGCCAATCATATTAGCTCACTCCCCCATGTGATTCAAAATAGGTGGCCTAATTGGGCAGAGAGACTGGGCTTGCCTATGCATGGGCAACTTGAGACAGTAAAGCCAAAGGACCTTGTCACTTAGGGCCCGATGCAGTGTGGGACGTCTGCCAGTTTGTGTAGGGTATCGTGTGTCAAAATGGGCACATGCTCAAGCCCCTATGCAGACTTGTGATTCTGGCACTTATGCCCGCTGGTGTATGGAGCGGGTCGGGGCAAAGAAGGGGCTTCTAACGTTGGCCGAGGCGTTTCACAAATGAGGCTCATGCAGACCAGCGGAAACACACATTATACACCTGTTAGGAGGTATATCTTTTACACCTGCTAGAGGGCAGACTTACCGATGATGATGACTTATCGGAAACCAGGCGCATAGGCTGCTAATTCGACAGCGGAAGATTCCCGAGATGCATAAGGCGGAAATGCACTTTTTTACGAGTAATTTACTCAAATTTTGCAGACATCTCTGTACCAGGCCCTTCGAGTTTAGAATTTATTGAGGGAGATAGGGAACCACCATGATAAAGACAAATGGTCCACTTTCCTACTGGCTACCACAAGACCATAGCACCGTCAGACTTACAAACGCCCAGATCCAATGACGAAACAAATCTAAATTTAAGAAAAATATGTTCCATAAACCCCAAGTATAATATATTAGATTGATACATATGGAGGGAGAAAAAAAAGGAATTTGCCCAGTTTGGCCCTAATATATTTGCTTCCGAATTCTATTCTCGGAGAAACGATACGTCATTGCTGGACACAAGCTGAGAAGAATTCCCCTTTACAGTCCTTGTTGTTACAGAGTGTTCTTCACCCGTGAGAAGAGAAGTGCGGAGTCCGTAGAGGCAGCTGACAACACTGGAACCTGGTTCGCAGTTTGGGATGAGTGGAAAATCAGACCTGCCATAGTGTGATCCTTGTGACTTAGTGCTGCAAACGTTACATTAATGTGCCGTGCAGAGCACACTGCACTACTACAAAACGCATATAGGGGTATATTTAAGAAAGCACGGTAGTGCACTATCATGCACTTACCGTGTAAATTAGGCCACAATGTGCTCTCCGCAAATTTATTAAAGGTGCATCGCAGCAGATATCATTGATATCTGCTGCTTTGCACTCCTGATCGTTTTTGCGAGCAGTCACCATACAACAGAATGGTGACTGCTCCTGGCCGCAATCTAACAAGTCCCGAAAAAATGTTTTTTTCGGGAACTTGTTGTGTTAATGTACGTCAGCAGCTTCAGCTGGCGTACATCATCCGAAATGCTGGTAAAACTTCTGTTCTTCGCTATGTCCAGCTCTGCTCCGGAGAGCAGAGCTGGACAGCGCAGGCGCAGGAAGTGATCTTGTGATCCCTCCCTGTCACAGCCTCAAGCTCTCCGGTCGGCACATGCGCAGTAGCATGAAGAAGAGAAAGTACACTGAAGAGGAGGAGATTCGGAGACAGCGCGACCGAAGAGACAGTGGTGAGTATGGTTTTTTTTATCACAGAAACAGCAGTTTTTCGGAACTGCTGTTCCTGTGATCCATTTTTCATAAATTTGAGAAATACATCAATCCTTATCCATGCGATAAGGATTGATAAGTATTTCTCGTTTTGCCCGATAAATGATAAATGTGCCCCATAGTGAGCCAATCTGCGTGCAGGGACACATGGAACAATAAAAAAAATATATATACTTGACAATACTAATATGGGACATTCTTAATATGGTGTTAAATTGAAAGTCTGTCACCATATGTTCTTTTTACCATAGAACACTGATCAAAGTTACTGCTAAGCATTAGGGCATGGCACCCCCTCCCCCCCCCCCCCCCCCACACACACACACCGTACCCACTGTTCATCATATATAGCTCGACATGGTGCATCCATATGTACAACACACTGTGGCAAAGCCCAACATATACAATTATGTGGCCAATAGAATAGTCCCATGCCACCATAAGAGCTTCATTATGTGATCATATGGCTTCACGTTCCTTGTATAGCCTCACAAAGCCCCCATCCAGCCTCCATAATGCCCCTATACAGCCTCTAATTGCCATACAACTCAAAGCCATACCCAAACCCTGACTACTTACCTCTGACCCAGGACAGGAGCCCTTGTATGACTGCGATTGTTCACACCTCAGTAAGGTTTTGTTTTATAGCGAGCTATGATTAGTTCACTAGGAAATACAAGCTTAGCGCTTTGTAATTAATCGCGAAGCTAAATATGTCCAGCACCTGCCTATGAGGTGTCTCTTCCCCGGTAACTGGAACTGGTGGAGTGATGAGCTCCAATGACCGTGTGTCACAAGGTGGCAAGGTGCGACTTCTCAGGTCTATAAAGATGCAAATTATACTTACCGATAATTTCTTTTCCTCCAGATCCTCCATGGCAGTCACTACAGTGAGTATGTATATATATATATATATATATATATATATATATATATATATATATATATATAGAACAATGGGTGGGAAACTTGAGCTGCCATGGAGTATCTCAAGGAAACGGAATGAGAAGACACGGAGTGTGAACACTTCAGAGGGCGAGATCATTGCCTAGGCCGTCCTCAAGAACATGTTCAATAGTTGCCAAGGCTGGATCCAATTTAGGCTCACACCACAAGTTCAATTTCTTTCAAACCTTATAATAGACCACCAAAGAATTAGTTTTCCTTGCCTGTAGCGTGTCAATTACCCAATTACCTTTACCTCTGTACAGTGAATGCTCAATCCTCATGCCATCCAACAAACTACCATTTGCCCTCTCTGACTTCAGTTAGAGACACAGGGAAAGAGGAATACCCGCTCTATATACTACCTTCTACGTTCCTGTCTCTACCTAAACCTAGAAGAGACTAAACCAATTCTAAAGACTGCCACGGAGAACGGAAGAGGAGAAAACATTAAATGAAGGTACACTCTGAAGGGGATTGGATTGAGGAAATAAAATTGTTTATGGAAGAGAAATCATTTAGTGATCCATTTTTAAAAGGTTCACACAATGGCTAGATTTACGAAACTAGGATTTATAAATTAGAAAATAGAAAAGTCAAACCTAACAGAGTTAAATTAATTGTAACAGGTTTTTGTTGAGTGACAGCCGCAGCAGTTTTGTTGCTTTCACTGTTACTATTATATATATATATATATTTGTATTTATAAGATTACACAATGCCACACACCAAAATGACATAACTACGAACATCAAAATTTACTAAATTACAGCCTGCAAAATGACATAATTATGTAAAGTAAAAAACACTAGGGGGTAAATGTATCAAGCTGAGAGTTTTCCGGTGGGTTTGAAAAACCAATCAGATTCTAGCTATCATTTATTTAGTACATTCTACACAATGAAAGTTAGCATCTGATTGGTTGCTATAGGCAACATCTCCACTTTTCAAACCCGCTGGAAAACTCTCAGCTTGATACATTTACCCCTAGGAGATGAGAGTTTACAACTCTGGGAAAATTAGACATTCGGGGTATCTAGATTACTTGGTAAATGTCTATAGATATAAGGGATAAGCATATAAAGGTATAAGAAAATGGGTGGCCAAAATAATGGTCTGATTTTGAGTTAGGAGCAAAGCAAAGAAGCAAATCTGTACCTTGGCTAAACCACTTTGCATTAGAGGGGGGGGGGAGCTAAACTTAAAATGTAGGGAGTAGGGACTGATATATAGTTGAGATACAGCATGTCCTAGGTCAACTTTAATTTCAAATTAAAAATAAAGCTATCTATTATTTGTGTGCTACATGAAAATAAAAACAGCCAGTATTTTCCAAAATAAATCAATTTGTACCCCTTGCGTTGTACCATGGTTTGTCCAGGTGCAGATTTGCTCCTTTGCTTCTAACTCAAAATCAGGCCCTTTAGGAACCAGTCAATCAGTAACTTTTTTTGGGTGCATTGGTGACTGGACTTCTGGGATTTGTCCAGCTCTGTATAAGTAATTATCCATAGAAATTGCTAAGAAAAAAAGGTTGGGGAATCTTGGTCTAGACTGGAAAATAAGGCTACTATATGATGAGCTTTAGAAGAAAGAAAGTTTGTGTGCTCCACCTACGTTATAGCAACTAACCAACAAATACGCCCAGTGTCACAGGGGAAGAAAATACGTTAATATATGAAACTCACAAAACTGTGTAACCAGAAGGTCTTATTTCAAGGTGACAAACCAAAATTATTTACTGGAGAAGTCTTCAAAAAAGTGCAAAAATAACAGATCTTCCATAGAAGGGCGCTTTCATGCCGTCTGAATGGAGTCTATGACCAGTCAATCCGGCTCGTCATCCTCTAAACTATGGCTTTTCTGTGATTGAAAAAGAAGCGTGGACGGAACACCGTGACTGGAGACCGCTCTGCCCGTGTGTACTAGGTTAATTCCGTGCACCTAAAGAAAGGCATACAAACTGCGGCGTAATCACACCCATAATGCAACCCCTCAGTACACACAGGGCACAAAGAAGACGATTCTACTGTCTCCACCGTCCTCACCATAAAACCTTTCCAAGGGTTTCAAATTTGGAAAACAAACATCATTTGACCTATTCCAAAATAACCAAGACAAACGTCGTGAGGAGGGTGAGGCTGCTCCTCCAACTCCTGCAACCACAAGCCATCGTCACGCTGTAATCAATATTTATTTTCCCCAGTCCCCCGTGACCTGTCCGCGGCCGTGATACGCTTGTTTGTTCTTTGGGGTTAAGAGTTTGGCTCAGGCCGAGGGGAAAAAAAAAAAAAAAAAGAGCAAAACCCACAAAAGCATCTGGTGAGGACGGAGATGGAGCCAACAGTGTGGACAAACCACGGGGCAAGCCACAGACGCATTGGTCATTGGAATAATTACCGGAAAAAAGCACAAAGTCTCCGATGACAGGAGGGGGGGGCCCAGGTGCGGTACAGAAAGCCCCAAATAGTATGTGTCACGAAGAAGGGAGGGGACATAATGCAATAAGGGAATAAACGTTACACTCTGTTATACAGGAGAAGGTCAGGGACACAGTTCATACATTCACAGGGCATATGAGGAAAGATATAATAACCCCTCCACACCCCCCTCTCCTTTAGAGAAGGGTTAATAGAAAATGGCACTGCATATAAAACATATCTTAACAGCCTGTCTCTGTGTGTCTTATTACCAAAGAATTGTGGCAGACAGAAAATTAATGGGTTAGGTTTGAAATATATATATATATATATATATATATATATATATATATATATATATATATATATATATATATATATATATATATGGAAACGAACACAGATTAAATATCAAATTGCTTAAACACCAGCGGCTGCTTCCAGTTTAGGCACTTTGTGGATTCCGGGAGTATTAGTGACGTTTTTAAACTGGTGATCAACTAACATTTATATTTTAGAGAAACTGTATTCAATTTCTGCCACTGTATGATAGCTCATAGTCCATCATCCACTGACCGAGAATGGTGGGAGCTGTACTTCAGCAGATATAGGAAAAGTCACCTATACCTGCTAAAATTCACATTAACAGTACTGATGCTCTTCCAGTTCTATAAAACCACATAAAACATCTAATCTGTTATAATTCTGCTTCCCAGACTACAACATTTGGTGCTAAACAGCCACAGATCAGCATATTGGAGCCAGTATTAATGTTTGTATATATATACTGAATATTTGTAAACACTAACAGTAGAAGGTTCCGTTACCGCTAGCAACCAAATATCAATCCAATTAGGACTAACTAAAGCAACTGACAGGATGCTAGGAGCTGTAGTAGACTTGAGCTACTTAGAAGAGCCGCCCACCTTCAAATTACTTTATTTTGTTGGTGTGTGTAAATGCTTTTTCTCTCTCTCTAGCATCCTTCTGTGTGTTTCAGCCATGTCTTTACATGAACAAGGGCTGTTTATACCCTGGGATCAGACACATTTACTGTGCTCTGTGCATTGGATATTGAGAAAGCAGCTTCCCACAGATAAGAATATAAACAAATCTCCGTGATGATATAAATACACCTCTGAGAAGCACAGAAGTGTGTTACAAGTAAACAGCAAGGCACGTCAAGGCCGGCTAAAATAAATAGCTCATTTCGGAAACATATTGAATCAAAATTCTTACATTTTCTGTCTAGAGCTAGGTAATCCGCTGCTTTCCAGCCGCTGTTGAACTACAACTCCCAGAATACTCTGCCACCTGCATCTGCTGACCGACAGGGCAGGATGCCTACGTACCTCGGCTTCAGGAGTCTTGCATGACCTGCCTTAGTGTCTCTATTGTCTCACAGACAGGCTCTTTAATTTGCAGCAACTAAAAGTTTAGTTCAAACGTGCAGCAAGAGGATCCCTGACAACATAAAGCTTCATTCAGCTCCATACTTGCTGGAAATAAAAAAAATAAAAAAACCCTGAAAGGCCATATAGAAACCTTGTGAGTAATGGGAGTTAGGCAACGAGCCCCTGTAATTAAATAGTACTGCTACAGCAGCCTGTGCCCTCAAACCTGTAACGATGAAACCACTTGAAAAGCGGAGCTACATTACAGCGCGGGCTGGGCGAGGAATTCCATCATTCCAAGAGCTATGAATTTCAAAAATAAGCCTTCCATATGCCCAGCAAAAGAGAGAGAGAGAAAGAAACCACAGCTTAATCGTTTTCCGCCACTAGAGGAAGAAGGGAAAGATATAGCAGAGCAGTAAGCTTTGAATGAGAGGTAATTAGAGAGAGACACACATTCCTGGCTAATCCTCTGTGCCAAGGAATAATAAGAGAGGCTGGTTTTAGGTATATTGGGGTGAGGGTCTTTCTGAGCAGATTACACAATGTAGACAACCGCAGATGCGGACAGACACATGTAGAAACACCCCTGTGTGCGCACATATACAGTAGCAATGTTACTTTTTTCAAAAGGTGTTATAACGTTACATGATGCCCTGGGATTACTTGCTATTATATTCTATTGTCTATATAGAGCTAGCATATTCGGGACACGCATAATACCGAACACGCAACGAAACAGAAGGTGAGAAGGACCTGCGTTTACAAGCTAAAGGATCCAGAAGGGTTAAATAAGTCCACCCAAACTGAAACAACATCCTGACATTTAGTTGTCTGGGCCCGATGGGTCCCTCTATGTTTTGTGTTCCACTCTGCTGGCTCTTAGTCGCTCTTTGGACCCATCCATCTGAAAAAATGTCCGGCTGGACAGGAACAGGAAGAGCGCGGTAGACTTAGTGCGACTCTCGTTATTCCAGCCGACCCTGGATAGAAACGGGAAGAGTGCGGCAGACTTAGTGCGACTCGTTACTCCAGCCGACCCTGGACAGAAAGAGGAAGAGAGCGGCAGACTTAGTGCGACTCATTATTCCAGCCGACCCTGGCCCTGACGCTGAGTTGGCTGCAAACTGAGAGTAAATTACACTCATAAAAGTCACCCTGAAAAATAGCATACTTAAGTTCTGGGAGCAGTGGACCCACCAGCGATCTAGACTCTGAGTCGCCTCTGGATCCTCCAAGTACACGCTACCATATTGATGGTCTTCGCCTCACACAGAGTTCGGGCACTGTGGATGGATCACTTATAAATAACTTACTGTATAAATTTATTTAAAGGTAATCGCGCAGGGCGCCAATTTAGATCATTGC
Source organism: Mixophyes fleayi (assembly GCF_038048845.1). NCBI lineage: Eukaryota > Metazoa > Chordata > Amphibia > Anura > Limnodynastidae > Mixophyes > Mixophyes fleayi. Next base: position 145,462,991 of record NC_134408.1, on the reverse strand, counting down.
AAATGTACAGATTTTTATTATATTGTGTGTCGCCAATTCTCTGCTTATTCCACAGCTAAAGCGTTCCGAACTTCCACTGGCATTAATGCAAGCACAAAAACTGTGCGGCGGGAGCTTAATGGAATGGGTTTCCATGGCCGGACAGCTGCATGCAAGCCTCACATCACCAAGACCAATGCCAAGCGTCGAATGGAGTGGTGTAAAGCACACTGACACTGGACTGACTGAGAACGTTATTTGCCTGACTGTATTATGTCAACTGTGAAGTTTGGTGGAGGAGGGATAAAAGCATGGGGCTGTTTTTCAGGATTTGGGCTAGGCCCCTTATCTCCAGTGAACGGCAATCTTAAAGCTTTAGCATACCAAGTCATTTTTGACAATGCTATGCTCCCAACTTTATACCAACAGTTTGGGGAAGGCAATTTTCTATTCCAACATGACTGTGCCCCAGAGCGTAAAGCAAGGACTACAAAGACATGGTTTCATGAGTTCGGTGTGTGGAAGAACTTGACTGGCCCACACAGAGCCCTGACCTCACCCCCCAACACCTTTGGGATGAACTGGAACGGAGATTGTGAGCCAGGCCTTCTCGTCTAACATCAGTGCCTGACCTTATAAATGCTCTACAGAATGAATGGGCACAAATTCCCACAAAAACACTACAACATCTTGTGGAACGCCATCCAAGAAGAGTGGAAGCTGCTATCGCTGCAAAAGGGGGACCAACTCCATATTAAAGTATGTGTATTTGAATACAATGTCATTACAGTCCCTGTTGGTGTAATGGTCAAGCGTCCGAGTACTTTTGTCCATATAGTGTATGTACTACTGCAGGGAGTGGGCGATGTAGAGATCCATGATTATATATGTACTACTGCTGGGGAGTTGGATTACTTTTCATTACTGGCACATTACATTTCTTCAATTTATAATAATGGGACACGCAGGAGGTTGAAATCTGGTAGTTCTGCAGCCGTAGCAAAAGCGGCAGAGAGAGGGAAGAAGGGAAACCAAATCCCGGCCTGTCTCCAAGTCAGCTATACTACACATAGGTGCCTATCAGAGACAATCTCATACAGCCAAAGGAAAATGTCACCTGCAGTCACTGTGAAGAGCACTGCTAGACAAAGTAATGAAAAGGGGGTTGGTAAATGCAGCATAGGTATATTTTCAACGTGTTTTAGGCGATATAATTCTAAATTACAGGAAAAACCTAATACAGCAAAGATAAAAGATCCCCTGTCTCTATTTACATACGGATATGCACAGATAGAAACTGCATGCACAATTGCAGAAAATAATTAAACAGGGGGCAATAGCTGGTGTAATATGCAGCACAATGATGCTTTAAGTCACACAGATACACACACTCTGATGGTCTATGGCCCCACAGTAAAACACTGCTACACAGTGTGGCTCAGTGATACTAATTTACACTGAGAGACACACTGACTAGCACAGGACTGGGAATATTCCAAAAGTAAGCTCTACTCTGACCCCTGGTGACCTAAAATCCTGCCGCCCCAGTGATTTATCTGCTCTGTCAGAATCATTCCTTGCACATCCCCTCCACTCTACAAGGGCCGTGTGTGTACGATGCCTTCTACGCTCACCCCTAATTCTACAAGCCTTCCGTCCTCAGGGCCAACCCCAAATCCCACAGAGAACAGTAAACACCAAGGAAAACAGTGGGACCCAATGTGGGCTCTCAGACAGCGCGGCCACCAACTCTTCCGGGCTAAAGGGCCGTGAGGCGCAGACTCTCATGAAAGGGTAGCTATGAATAGCCAGGTGAGTAGCATGTGGCTTAATAAAGCCACACTACTAGCATTAATCCCAGATTCTCCTGACTCGGGCTTTTCATCTGCAGCTCAGTTTTGGAAATGAGATGCTGGACCGGAGCTGAAACCGCAGGGAGATAGTGGCAGCAGGACGCCAGTCAGATCTTCTGTGCACTGGGACAGTATTCTGGAAAAGCAGAATTTTCTAGGAGACAGAGCGGACGTGTGAAAGTCATTTTGTTCTTAGCAAAGTCTACGCTGCTCCGAGTTTCAGCACGTGGAATATTCATTGCAGGAAACCGTGCGGACATACACAAAGAACAATGGTCACGTTTTACGTCAGTGATGTCCACTTACTGGTCCACGCATGGGACCATCCAGGACAATGATGTGGGGCCCTCAAGGGCCCTTATCATTTTCTAATACCCCAGCCTACAATACCATCATACCATGCAAAGGAAATTACAGTTCAGCTGTTCAGTGAAAGTGCAGATTATGAAGTCACTATGATTTAGTGACATCACTTGAGGCACGAGGCACTTAGTGCCCAGTGAATTGACAGGCCATATATTGGACCCGCCCAACCAAAGACGGCCGTTACTGTGTTCGTTGGCCATATCTGACTTTTAACTTTTACCATATCCATATCATGGAGACCCCTGTGAATGAGAATGGCTGTATTTTTACCAGAAATACCAGAATCGGAGGGAACCAGTCTTTATATGTGTTTCAAGAGGCATCAGGTGTTTTGTGTTCAGTGTACTAGTTTGCTTCTAATCTCCAAGTAAAAAATTTGTATATCCGACATGATACAGACTCCAAAAAAAATATATTTATCTGCTCCCCCAGACATTATCGTCCCACATAATGAACAAAGAGATACTTTAAAATTATGTACATTTTGCATTTTGTACACGGTTATTGTTGCAGCCAAGGCCAATATCAGATTAGTTACACAATTTCAATGTCTTCAAGCTAAATAGTTGCAACCTCTACTTCCCCGGCTCCTTGTAGCCTACAGGGGAAATCTATCTAATCTATCAATTTTCAAACCATGATAAAAATCCCTAGAAAAAAAATAAGCATTTTTAATACTCTCCAATCTATGGAAAAGTGAATTTCTTCCCCATTCTGATGATTTCCAGAGGTTCAAAACTTAGGCACGGCTTATAGCGATGTTGTGTAGGATACAACTTACCAGTATAACGGCAGGCACCTATAGCGACTTTCAGCACCAAAGGTTCCCCCAATTACAGAACTGATGTCTATATGTTCACCTCTATATTGTATACTACTGTTAATTTCACGTACAGCGCTGCAGACGTTTTATGGCGTCTTATAAACCAAAGATGATAATAATTACATGGATTCGCAACCACCAACGGTCCTGCCGACAGCCAACACTGCACCTATAGATACATTCTTTAGAAAAATTTGTGCAGGTTAATGTGCTCGAATCTTGACTGGCATCGTATGGACACTTCGCGGAGAGCCGATCAAGGCGCCAAATATGCGCGTCGCAGCCAACCTGGTCATTGCCGGTTCCTATACATTTTTGGCGCAGAGGCCAACAGGTGCACAGTCAATTCCACCAACCACGTTTGGGAAGGAGGCTAGTCTGAAAAAAATAATTTGATAGGAAATTAATTTATTTTGGGGCTGTTTTACGCAGCACTTTCAAAACAGAATTAAGATGCACAGAAAATGTGCTCTGCGCCATAACTGCAGAAGAAACTATTTCAACTGAACCAGTAGCAAAGATGCGAAAGATGCAGACTGGCAAGTAATTCAGGAAATGATTTATTGGCCCCATCAGGCTGTGATAAGTTCCGGTACAACTTTCATCTTGTTATATTGGAATAAAATGGGCTCCTGGAACCTCATTATCACCTGAACTTTGGAAAGATGAAACAAGTTACAGTTCTCTTTAAATTGCCTCATATATGTGATCAAATGTCTCATATGAGAATATCTATGAAAATTTATACCCACAACATGGTCAAAAGTGCAAATGCAGCCAAAGTATAAGGCTGTTGGGGCAGTTGTCTATTAATGGTCAAAAACACCAAATACTGCAGGTAACCTCTCCGACATACATGTTTTATGCTGTATCAAGGGGTGACTGAATGTAGCATGTGTGATCACCCTTCTACATAATTGCCGTCTCTCCCTTGTGTTTCTAACTCCCATTGTCCTATAGATTGTAAGCTTTCGAGCAGGGTTCTCTTACCTCTCTGTCTGTATGTATTACCCAGTATTGCATTATTAATGTTTGTTCCCAATTGTAAAGCGCTACGGAATTTGCTGGCGCTATATAAATAAATGTTAATGATAATGATGATGAATGTCCGGGAGACTACAGAATTTCGGGGGGAGGGGTGATTAGGCCAGGCTCTCGGATTCCACCCAATCATCTTGTCAGTTGGGCAGGGCCTTGATAAAATCATCGTCTCCTCCACTGCAGGTGAAGCAAATCACAGCATTGCGCTGCAGGGAGCGGAAAGTTAATAACGTAAATTGCCAGAGGTCGCGGAGGGCATGTCCAAAAAGTGGGCAAGTATCCCATCTATCTCATGTTCAACAACCACACGGTAATCCACCCTATAAAACCCCCTTTTAAATGCAACTCTACTAAACATCATTAGCAGTCCACAGACAGCGCACACAGTTCCATCGCTGCACATGCTGATTCAAATATGTGTCAAATTATCATATGTAACTATTCCCAGAACATGGGCAGTCACCACTGTACCCCCATGGCACAGATCCCCAGGCAGGCAGCTCCGGTAAAGAACACGAATGCTGAAGACTGGCAGCTGGTGCCCGCTCTTACTGAACACACACCGATGCCATGCACTAGTAGCCTGTGACCGCAGCACTGGCATGCCCGCCAAGGCCTGAGCTATTTTTGTGGGATGACCATCCCTGTCTTCCCTTCTCTAATGTTTTAAAACAGCATTCCTGGCATATCACACTCACGCCCATTGTGCTCCCAGCTGGGGTCTGGTCCAAGATAAGCTTCGGTCAGTGGCTGGAGCTCTCACTCCACCAAAACACAACACTGTGATGCAAGATGGGGAAAATCAACCCCTTCACTGCTGGAGAGAGCTGACTTGTAACAGGGGTTACAGGGGCAGTGGGAACGACTCAGACCACTAACATATACGGGGCTGAGAAATTGTCATGTTTGTACAGGATTAGTTTTTTACAGCACAAAGAAACATAGTCTAAGACAGTGTTGGCTAACCTGTGACACTCCAGGTGTTGTGAAACTACAAGTCCCAGCATGCTTTGCCAATGTATAGCAGCTTATTGCTGGAAGGGTATGCTGGGACTTGTAGTTTCACAACACCTGAAGTGTCACAGGTTAGCCAACACTGGTCTAAGATAAAATAAGGCCAGAGTGCGTATATAGCCCTATATTTAATGTTGGTTTTTACTGGCAACGTTAAATAAGACCATTTTGCAAGCTGAATGGTAGTCACTAAGAATACAGCCTGTCCGTTCACTAGGAACAAGTGACCGTGCTGAGGCACTAGCCATTCCTCGTGAACCGACAGATGTCACTGGTTCCTAGTGAACTTATAGGATGTATTTGCAGTGATGTCACTGATTCTTAGTGAACTTAAAGAATATATTTGCAGGGATGTCACTGGTTATGAGTGAATTGATTATTCTGCTTTCTAATAAATCCGTTTACTAAATGACAGCATTCAAGGTGTGTAGGTGAACGATGCGCCCTAAATGGGTCATTATATTGTGGAATTATTTATTTTAAAAAATATTATGTATTTCATAGCGCTAAATTGTGGCGGTTTAACAGCTTTGACTAACGTTAGTAAATACATTTATGGGGGAAACAAACGAACTCTCTGCAGAACAACCCATGGGGCATATTCCGACAGATGTAGAAAATGAACACGACAAGAAGCGACTCACAAACAGGGTATATTTTTCATATAAACATATTTGTGACACCCTGTGATGTATATGTCGGACTCCCAGCCACATAAATGGGATGTACGTTAAGTCTGGGTTTTTCAGCATCTGTCTCCAGTTCACTTTTGGCAGAAGAACGTCACCAGGATCCGCCGAAGTTTTTATCTGTTTACCTTTGTCTCCCCCTCAAAATGCTTAACAGATCTGACCAAAAATCCCAAATACTTCAGCTGTGCCATCTTGTTATTACAGAGGAGGATGTGAGCAGGACAAATATAGGGTGTGTTTATTACAAGGCAGGCAAACAGTGCTGGCAGGGTGATTACAGGGCAGCATTACAGAGCTCACGGCACAAGACACCGCACTAACATATCGTCGCACAGCATCTGCTTTAGGTTCCCCTGCTTCCTTACAAGGGTAGACGAGAAGCGGATCCAAAACCACGGCCTCAGTTATCCTATCTGGCTGTTCTGAGCCTGAGCCATGCCACAAACTGGGGGGAGTTAGAGCGAAGTGTGTGCCGAAGTTTAGGCTACCACTCAATAAATTAACTGCCGAGCGTTACACCTAGGAAACAGAAACCCCAATGTACAATTACTCTAATTGGGTAAGAGAATAGCGTACGCTAAAGTAAACACGCAGAAGTGTGTCCACAGGAAGCCAGATCATCCTGCACAAATAAACCGTCATAAAAACAACAGTCATCGGGTTTAAAATGTGTTGTATTTTTAACCCTTTTTTGAGCCCTAACTGATGGACATGATTTCTGTGAATTAACTTGAACCTAAAACTATCTTAATAACACTGAAATGTAGCAAGTGAGATATTGCTACCAGACAAACAAAGGAAAGGAGACAAATCTATGCAGATAATGATACAATTGTATAGCCTCTGAACCTCACAGTTCCTCCTGTTAGACAGCACCTGCTCGGTAATGGAGTAACTTCCTCTCTGGAAAGTAACTGATCTCTCTGACACAAACAATGCACTAAAACAAAAATGCACTTGCACAGAAACACACACAGACACCACACTAAGCCCAGATTGCACATGCTGAGGGGAAAAGTTGCATACCGCCCAACTATCCCAATTTCAGCGGTACAGTTCTGATTTTAAGTCTTTGTCCCGTCCATGGACGTGTTAGTGCTAGGCAGTCCTCTGAGGGTGTGGTCATGCCCCCATTGCGACATGACCCCGTCCCCATTGTGAATTGGTCACACCCCCTGTTTCGCTGCTGGGGACAGACATGTTGGGAGGTATGGAGTTGAGAAGAATAGGCGTGCTTTGTTAAGTATGGAGAAGGCAAGTGAGCAGAGTTTTGTGGAGCAGTACAGAACAGAGCTATCCGGAGTCAAATTATTAAAATGAGATAAAAGGGTGGAGAGAGCTAATTTATAAAGGTGTTTCTTGCTATTGGGACTTTGAGGTGACATTTACACTCCCTCTTCATAGTTCTCTGCCTCCCCACTTTGTGGGGGCTATGATGTGGGGCGGGTGGATGACCCAGGGGCTGCACTGCAAAATCAAAGCATAATTAAGAATGGATATTAGATATAAGGTAAATAGATATAGTATAGATATAATATATAAAATAAATATTAGATATAAGGTAAATAGATATAGTATATATATAATATAGAAAATAAATATTAGATATAAGACAGGCAGGACATGCAGACAGACAGATATGATAGATAACTAATATGATATTAGATGGATAGGATTTGAGATAGATATGAAAAAGACGATAGATCATTGGGACAGCACAGTGGCCTAGTGGTTAGCACGTCTGCCTCACAGCACTGGGGTCATGAGTTCGATTCCCGACCATGGCCTTATCTGTGTGGAGTTTGTATGTTCTCCCTGTGTTTGCGTGGGTTTCCTCCGGGTGCTCCGGTTTCCTCCCACACTCCAAAAAACATACTGGTAGGTTAATTGGCTGCAATCAAAAATTGACCCTAGTCTCTGTCTGTCTCCCTCTCTGTCTGTCTTTGTGTGAGTGTGTGTATATATTAGGAAATTTAGACTGTAAGCTCCAATGGGGCAGGGACTGATGTGAATGAGTTCTCTGTACAGCGCTGCGGAATTAGTGGCGCTATATAAATAAATGATGATGATGATGATGATGGGACACAACGCTGGCCTGACCAGTACAGTAGAAAATATACCACATTCCATATTCAGACAGGAAGGTTTTCTATTCATGAGGGAATCAGACGGTCACACAGCACAGCAAGATTCTGTATGTCCCACTGTGACAGAGCTGAACAGAGACACTGATACTGGAAATGAGTAAGACGGACAAACAAAGTGACTGGACCGAGGCTCACGTAAGGAGGATGCAGACTCACTGCCTAGCCTTTATGATTCAAACCACAAATCACCTTCAGGTAGCCACAAACTTACCTAAGAACTGACTGACCTTAACTATGTTTGTTTGTTCTATTTGCAATGACTTCAAACCATGGTTCCTAAGAGTCACAGTTTAACCTCACTCCCTGCGTACAACTGATGGATTAGCTGCACAGGGGGTTAAGCTACCACTCCTGCTAGACCATAATTGCATCAGGGGCAAGGTCCAATGTTCCAAAAGCTGCTTGTTCCTCCAGGCAATGAGGGGTAACCTTTAAAGGGGATGTGGGCCATGGAACACTCCCTTGTTTACAAGACCGATGGGTTCTAAAAAAGCCAGTGAATGCTGTAATTTGCATGATGTCACGGCAGAATCTGGTCAGACCTGGTCCACATAAGACCTGGAAAAGCTTTTACAGCTTAAAGACGAACTGAGGGCACTTTAAATTGGACCAGTCACCAACACACAGGGGAGTCATTCTGCAAACTGCACCGATATTCATCTCACTGCAGCCTATCAATCCAATACCAACCGATGACATCACTGAGGTATGACAAAATTAGGGGGGGAATTCAATTCCCTGCCGAGGTGCCAACGTGAAGGCACTTCACGGCAATGTGTCTTCTCCAATTTTTCCTCACACCTCATAGAGATGCGCAGAAAAATCAGCGAAGTACGAGTACCATAGTACCCTGATATGAGCACAGCCGGACAGCGTCATGATGGATTGATTGGATGAATATTGGTTCAAAACACAAAATGTTTGCTTTCACTTGCTGTTGGGGTCAGGTTCAATTTGATGTACATTCCAGGTGACCTGGTGTTGGCGAGACCTTGATCACAAAAGTGCTCATTACATACATGGTGCAAATAATATAGCAGACGTGCTGTGTGGCACTGACCCTGGAGGCCCGTAGACCTTGCCTCAAGGACCTGACTGAGCATCCAAACACCATTTACAGCAGAACAAACTTAGGAGGGGTAATTATACCACAAGGTAGAAAAGAACAGCCACAATATTTGAAAACTGTATGCAGAGAAGTAGTATGCCTGGGTGGCAGTGTCTCCCTGGGTGGCAGTGTCTCCAGGGGTGGCAGTGTCGAGCGATTTTACATGCGATTGATGGTCCGATCGCTCGGTCCATGGACTGCCTACACACTAGCCTTGTTTTAGACGATAAAGGGAAGAGCAGCTGTCCCGTTAGCAACTTTTTACAGCCATGTTGTTGTGAGCAATGATTGTAATTTCGTACACACTGTTGTGGATCGGTCGGAAGTTTATAAACACTACACAACGGAAACGAGATTGGAAAGAAAATATTGACCAACCAAATGAGGCGACAATCGTCCATTTGGGCAGACTTTCGACCATCGTGTCACTACACACACTGACCCGACTTTTGAACGAGCGGTCGTATGTCGGCTGATTGAGCCGATTATTGGACGAAAACCGTGTAGTGTGTACCCAGCTTTACTTCCAGGGCTTTGTCCCTAAGGTCTAGCCCCAATAAATAAAATAAAGACACAGACAGACTAGGGTTAATTTGTTAGAAGCCAATTAACCTACTAGTATGTTTTTGGAGTGTGGGGGGAAACCGGAGCACCCGGAGGAAACCCACGCAAACACGGGGAGAACATACAAACTCCTCATAGATAAGGCCCTGGTCGGGAATTGAACTCATGACCCCAGTGCTGTAAGGCAGAAGTGCTAACCACTGAGCCACCTGACCTTATCTGTGAGGAGTTTGCGTGGCTTTCCTCCGGGTGCTTTGGTTTCCTCCCACACTCCAAAAACATACTAGTAGGTTAATTGGCTGCTAAAAAATTGACCCTAGTCTGTGTGTGTGTGTGTTAGGGAATTTAGACTGTAAGCTCCAATGGGGCAGGGACTGATGTGAGTGAGTTCTCTGTACAGCTCTGCGGAATCAGTGGCGCTATATAAATAAATGATAATGATGAGGATGATGAAGGGGGCACCAAAACGACATGTGAACATTTTCCCACGCCATGTGCAAGGAGGGGATGGGGGGAGCCAGCCACACTAGGGCTTCCACCTCGAAAGAGGAGAGTTCCCAGGGGGCCAATCATAAAGCAATAAACCAAACTTCCTCCAGAAATACAGGGGTGAAATGCTGAATTAGGATTCTTTCCAATAAAGTTTTGTTTGAACTCCTTCCATCTCCCCTACACTTCCAATGATTAACTGGAGGTTGGGCCCAGCCGTGACACAAGGTGCACCAAGCCTGGAATACACTTAGCCAGAGTGTTTCCTGCTTCTCCGAGAATACACACAAAGTTATTTTTTGCCTGGAACACAATGCTGGTTGCCAACCCACCTCCTCCCAGGTCAGACGGCCTCACTCCGGGCACGTTAAACAAACAATGAGTGAGGAGAACCGAAACATTTCAAACTCATCACGTAAAGCAGTCGGGGAGGACCCCCACCTAAAAGGAAAAGCAATAATCTTATAAACGGTTACACCCCGGAAGCTCTCCAAGTCCCATCATTCACATTTTTGGGAGGTGATAGAAAGGACACTGTTGGGGTCACGGGGTTATCTCTCATAAACAAGGCAGCTTAGACAGAGCACCTCATTTCCAGCAATGCAAGTTGGCTTCCTCTGTCAGTGAAAACAAGCGGAGCGCGTGTGTCTGTGTATACTTCTGGCTTAAAGTGACCCATACTGTATTTGTCAAAGACGGTCTTTTAAGGTATGGGCAGATCAATATTTAGGGCCTGATTCATTAAGGATCTTAACTTAAGAAACTTCTTATTTAAGTCTCCTGGACAAAATCATGTTACAATGCAAGGGGTGCAAATTAGTATTCTGTTTTGCACATAAGTTAAATACTGACTGTTTTTTCATGTAGCACACAAATATCAACTTTGAATTTCAGTGTACAAATAAGCTATCAAGTATTTGTATACCTTTATCATATATACAATATGGGGCAGTAATCTGGGCAGATCTAACAGCGCGGCTCAGACAAGCAGTGCTTTAGATGGCCAATTTGATCATTGTAGATAGAACTTTCCCCGAAATGGTCAGTACCAATCAGATATCGAATGGGACTGTCTAAAAGTTGAGTGGGCTAATTGATCGCTATATGCCAACATGTGTGATTATCAGCCAACCGCACTGGGCACCTGAGTGCTAAGCCACCAATCTATTTAAAGGTCTAGCTAGAGGTTTTCCACTTTAAATGCTATTGTGACCATGCCCGCTCTTTGCATATAGTGGTGATTTTGTGCCACCTTAAAAAGAATCGCACCCAAATCTTCCCCTTCCGCTGGGAAACCCCCCACTCCCCCATTTGTTGTATTTATCAGACGTCCAGCACCCACATATAGTTGGAGCATTGTCAGAGTCAGAACTGAGCAGCAAAGAAGGTGATCGGCAGGTGGTTAGTTTAACGAGAAGCTGCAGTCAAAACCTTGGTGAGTCGGTGAGCTAGTGGAAATACATCTAGTAGTAGGACCAGAGCTATTATAGTGGTCAGCAAACCAAGGCACCATCATACCTGGAAAGAGGCTAGAAGGAATAAATCCAGGGCCTGGCAGGGTTGGGGGCCTGGGGTCATCTTCCCCCAGGGACGGCCCCATAGTGGGCCACCTTGGGCTGGGACACCGGGCTACCTACATTTCATTTCTGTAAAATATTCCTAGTAGTGTCGGCAGGATGTGGGGTTAGGAAAAAGGGTGGGGTATGAAATAACTGTGCTGATTGCACCGACAAGAGACTTACTTATACATAATTGCCAACTTTTCCTCGTTGGTTTCAGGCAGATCCCGGAGAGGTGGTTGTGCGGGGGCGGGGCTTGACAAATCGTATCATTTTGGCCACGCCCCCTACATTGACACAATTTGACAATTACAGCAGGGGCGGGGCTAAGAAGACCCAATATTTGCATCATTAAGCCCTCCCCCCCATTACTTATCTATTGCGGGGGAGAGAACCGGGAGGTTGCCCTGCTCTCCGGGAAGCCTGGTAGGTCTACCAGAAATGTGGGAGTCTCCTGGAAATTCCAGGAGAGTAGGCAACTATGCTTAAAGAAAAGCAGCTAATGAATCTCTAGAGACTGAAGTGTCTTTTACATTTCTGTCTCCATTACTGAAATCATGTTGTCTTACCTGTCATTCTTTGATTAAATCTTGGTCTCCATGAAAATGGCCACCTCCATAGGCATCAATACATAGGACACAATTTCTGAACTGTGTCATCCTGCCACAGATGGCGAAGCCAACCACGTCTTGTACTGGCTCAGCATCAGGGAGAATGCCAGACTCTTCAGGGAGTGAGGGAGATCACCCTATTTCAGGGAGTCTCTCTGACATTCAAGGAGAGTTGGCAATATGAACTTACCACGACATCTTGAGTCTGGATGGCTGCTTCCTGGACGAGGATCCATCACGACTCCATGTACAATGTACTTTACAAAGGGTTGCACATTGTAGAGGGTCCCATAGTTACATTACCCCCTTAAGAGCACCGTTAACAGCGTCACCTATGTCAGAGACGTCATCCAGTCCCACCGGCGTCTTCTTTCTTTGAGATTGCTTCAAGTCGCTTCACAGAAGAGTTGTGATGGATCCACGTCAGGGAAGCAGCCGTCCGGACTCAAGATGTCTTGGTAAGTCTTGTTGGTTTAGTCAGCATCGATATACTGACTACCACCGAGGAAAAATAATAATCTTATTATATGGGAGGGAAGAATTAGCCTTAAAAATCAAAACGTATAATATTGGAGAATATGCTGCATTGTCCAGAAGTCCCTTCTTCTTGTGCAGAGGATTGTTGGAGAAATAGAAGAGGGAACCATGGAGCAACACTTAGATTTGTTGAGAAAAGTTAAAATGTCGATGGATACCAAGGTCCCAGGGTTTAGGATGGAGAGGGAAAGGGTTTATCAGTATTATCATTAAAAATATAGAGGTATATTTATCAAAGAGAGATGAGCCCTAAATCCTGAGGGATACGGGAGTTTTCGCAGGATTTAGGGCTTTATCTAAGCCCCCGTTCAGTGCATACTACCACTATGGGCTTCCTATTTAGCAAGGACAGCTGCCGGATTGCGATAGCCAGAGGAGCCCACAGGGAACATACATTTTTTACAATTGAATTAAAGCATTATTTCCTTTGTGTTTCTTGTATTTAAATAGTTATTTTATTATTTATTTAATTTTTTGTATTTATAACAGGGAAATTACAAACCATACAGACATTGTTCCAAAAAAGTCATTTTATTTTTTACATTAAAAACCCCCCAAAAAAACATTGTTATTTTTTTTTTCCCGAATCTGGAACTGGAAGCCCAAGACCAGGCTGACAGTGCCAGTGTGAGATGGCAGCAGCCTCCACCGGCCTGGCAAACTACAAGACTCCTCTTACCCCTGCCGGCCAGTTGAGCGTTGGTCAATTTAAAATTTTTTGGTTAAATTGCCTGATAAATAGACCGCTTGATAATTGAAATTGAATGCCTTGTTCCCAAAGGCCAAGACTTTGGGCAGTAATAGAACAAGTCCACGGATTTACCAGCAGAAAATAAGAGTAATCTGTTGGGGCTCCATATCTATTCATCTTATCCCCTAGGCTAATAAGATCTATGCAAGGTACACATCAAACATTATGGTGGTCAATGACCTCCTCTCCGTCTTCATTGTCCACGGGCGAATTATCTTGAGACCACTTGGAAAGGACCTTGTCAACCACCACGTGAAATAGAAGTAACACAGGACTCCGATAGAAGTAACACAGGCCTCCGATAGAAGTAACACAGGCCTCCGATAGAAGTAACACAGGCCTCCGATAGAAGTAACACAGGCCTCCGATAGAAGTAACACAAGCCACCTACGGAAGTAACACAAGCCTCCTACGGAAGTAACACAAGCCTCCTACGGAAGTAACACAAGCCTCCTACGGAAGTAACACAAGCCTCCTACGAAAGTAACACAAGCCTCCTACGGAAGTAACACAAGCCTCCTACGGAAGTAAAACAAGCCTCCTACGGAAGTAACACAAGCCTCCTACGGAAGTAACACAAGTCTCCTACGGAAGTAACACAAGCCTCCTATGGAAGTAACACAAGCCTCCTATGGAAGTAAAACAAGCCTCCTATGAAAGTAAAACAAGCCTCCTATGGAAGTAACACAAGCCTCCTATGGAAGTAAAACAAGCCTCCTATGAAAGTAAAACAAGCCTCCTATGGAAGTAAAACAAGCCTCCTATGGAAGTAACACAAGCCTCCTATGGAAGTAACACAAGCCTCCTATGGAAGTAACACAAGCCTCCTATGGAAGTAACACAAGCCTCCTATGGAAGTAACACAAGCCTCCTATGGAAGTAACACAAGCCTCCTATGGAAGTAACACAAGCCTCCTATGGAAGTAACACAAGCCTCCTATGGAAGTAAAACAAGCCTCCTATGAAAGTAAAACAAGCCTCCTATGGAAGTAACACAAGCCTCCTATGGAAGTTTAACATTTATCCTTTACTAGAGCACCTTGTTACATATTGGAAAATGCTGAAAGTGAAACTAAATTGTGATAGGCTGTTGGACTCATTCTAGAAATAAATTAGAAACAACAAACTCCTCTTTCAGCTCATAAAACGTTTTAATTGTCTCCCCAGTGTAGACGTGATCAAGAAAATGTATTTTAGTTTACCGATATAGAAATCAATAAAACAATATCACGCAAGTCTGGTGCTGGCAGAGCTTTATCGCCAGATCCGAGAAGTGTCATCACGACGTAAAGTTCTCCTCCAAAACACGTGTAACACAATGAAACAGCCAATTGCCACAATGGGCTTGAAATCATCTCATTGTGTTGTCACTCTGACCACTGCCCTGTTACTGTAACCACAGCCCTGTCATTGTATCCATCCCTTTATCACAGGGAAACTGCAGCCAAATAAACAAGGAGAACAGGGACGCCTGACACAGGAATAATAGGAAACGCTACTCCGCGGCACATATTGTGACTACACGTCAGGGGAACTGATCGAGAGAGGTGATTGCTGTAATGTCTAAAGCTAAAATGTTTATTACTCAACTACAATCCCCATTTTCCTGACTGAAGGGGCTTTAATCTAGAAAAAGCTGAAGTGTTGGAACTTAAAAAACTGCTGCACGGGTAGAAAAGAAAGGGCGCTATAAGCAAAAAAAATTTTTTTTTTAGATGGAACCTAAGTTTTGTATCAAACTGTCATTATTAAGATCAATGCTGACACAACAGATGTAGGGAGCAGAAACACTAGTGAGTGCTTTGAACCACAGGAACGTTATACACCTGCTGACAGGAAGAGAGGAAAAGCCGCTTTGGCCGTTAGTAGGAGTGCCTCTCTGGCTTAACCTCTGATTGGCTGAGCAAACCGTTGATATTTCTTCCACAAGCAGCCCAGAGCCAATCAGAAGAGAGCAAAGAAGGAGCTGATTGGGGACCACTGTTTGCTCCGGCTGAACTCACAAGGACTGGGGGAATAGGAGATGCTGGGGGAGGAGTGCTTTGTACTTATCAGGTGCAGACTAAGGGGGGTTTCCAGGTGCCTGGATACCCCCAATCCTACTCCGGCCTGGGAATGTAGTTGTTGTATGAGAACCGCAATATTCTTCCTATGGACTATAATTTGCAGTAATGTGTCACATTAGCCGTTATATAATTTTGTATTCTTTACCTGACGGATGGAGAGGGGGGGAGGAGGTTGCAATAAAGTTTAGCAATGGCCCTTTTGTGACCTGTGCACCAGTCTTCATAGTATATGACATGCAAATTCCTGTTCTGTGTATATTGCCGGCAGTGATTAAGCTAAGGCACCTGTTTCCATTAAATATCCCTCAATGTGTACTGTAGAATGGCACGTGGATGAGACAACGGTTCCAAGCCTCATTACTTGCCCACTTTTTGGACCTGAGAGGGGGTCTAAAGAGCAAGTGCAAGACAACTCCCAGCAGTGTGCAGACCCACTATTACGAGAATCTCACCATCAAGGCCCTGTCCTCTTTACAAGACGAAGTTGGGGGATCCGGGAAAGAGGCCTACGCTGCCGACAGTCCTGGAGAAATCGCTGAAATACGGGAGTCTCCTGGACATTCTGGGAAAGTAGGCGTGATTTACTTCTGATACAGTAATTATACAGTGTTTCACACCTCCCGACACTTCAAAAAGTACAAACGACACACAAATATGCCCCTCCCATGATCAGCCCAGATCCACAAAAAACACACCTACATTATCATGAGGACATGTGTCTTTCAGGGTCCGTAAACCTGGGCAGCCCGCCCAAATAGGGACTGTTGCGAGATACAGTGTTTTAACATCATTTGGATAGGTGGCATCAGGACAGAGAGCATGGCCAAGCCAGAATGGGGCGTGGCCACAACCTTGGGGGCCTTGCCTACCGTTTTTTAAACCCTAGGCTGACCCCTTCTCTCCTCCCCTCCAAACACCACCCTTGTCCTGTTTAGCATCTGCCGATCTGCCATGCCGAGGAATAGTGAACAGAAGATATTTCACAGCTTTCCCACCGATCGGACAAAGCTGTCCCGATAAGGAGGGCTGGTCAGAGCCCTTAAATTGGGACGGTTGGGAGGTATGGACTATGTATTTTAAAGAGCTACTAAACCTTAAATCAAAGTTGCAATAAATAAAATAACTAATAATAAAGTTCACAAATCTGTATGTGAAAATACAAATTGTAATCAGAGGGGGGAGATATTTTCCTGCACACAGCAGACTTCCTGTCAGTAATCCCATTGAAGGAAACGGAACTTTTAGCTTCCATTTGCAGAAAACAGCACTCAATACACAGGAAACCTGAAGAGATTGTCAAATATCTCAAGTTCTGCCAAGGTTTTGAAACTTCTACCTATATATTTGTGAATCTTATTAGTAACTGTTTTATATAAGGCTACTTGCATTTTATGTTTAGTTGTTTTTAAATATATTGCTCAATGGAGAATTGCTCCTGCAACCATACTAGTGTCTGAGAACTAGGCACATATATCCATACGCGTCTTCTCTCCCCAGCATCCGGGAGACCCCCAAATTTCAGGAAGGTCTCCCGGACTTCCTAGAGAGTAGGCCGATCCTGCCTCACCTTCTTGCATAGAGGGTGTGTTGCTGATGATGCAATTTGCATAATCATGGTCCCATCCCCTGCGGCGCGATGACTCAATTACATCATACACAGCAGGGGCGGGGCCACAAATTGCGTAGTAATGGTAACGCCCTCCACACTCTTTTGACCATGTTTTTTTTTTAAATGTAATTGCCCCCAACCATTCCCTTAGTTCTGTATTTGCCTCCTATTTGATTTGATTTAAGCTAAACTACTTCTAAATAGTTTCCGTTTACTTTATTTTTGGAGAGGTGGGTGCATGGGGCGTCAGAAAACGTAAATCCGGGCGTGCTTGTTTCCATTCGTATTCAATTGTGTCCGCAAACAGGGAAAATGCTTATTTTTATCACTTATATGTCTGATGAACAGATCATGTGAAAACTAAAAAAAATAAATAGCAAAACACGGAAGACCTTCTCCTCTGAGCCGCTGCAGTAACGGTGATGACAAAGAGACACTTATGAGCCAGGGAGTGTATAGATCAGAGAGGCGAGCTCCAAACCCAGGGTGACGCTACAAGTGGTCAGGGATTCATGAAATAAGGATTCTGTCCTGGTTGCTGATATTTACCGTGATGCTGCTTTTACCTCTCCAACATATCTTCATTTTCCAGGAACACACACACTGGGCCTTCTCTCTCTAGATTCCCCTCTCTCTGACTAATGCGTTTTTTTATTTTTTTATTTAAGCTTGAGGTGCATGACTCCAATCACTTAGTGCAGAATTGGGAAATTAGACCGTTCCCTAAAGGGACTGGGCCCCGTTCCTCCCCATCCCCTAAGAGCCAGAAGGCCCCAGAGTGGGACAAGAGTATTCAAGGGACCCCCCCCTTCCCCCTTAGCTACGGAGGATCCCTTGACATCCCCGACCTCCCGACCCAAAATGCCCCTTAGGAGGCCTGGGTCTTCGGGCCCACCTCCGCCGTAAGGCTCAAGCAGGCCTCTTTCTCCACCATGTAGGCCGAAGCTTTCCCCAGGGGAATTGACTCTTCAGCTCCCCCCATATTTGGAGAGAGGGTCGTCCATAAGGGTCAAACCCCTCGAAAAACGTGAAGACAAGACAAACTAATCAGGGAATCTTCTTCTGTCGGCTGACGCACCTAGTGCAACTTCATGTCTGTCCCTTAACAATTTCCTGTCTGTTGTACATACACAGATATAATTCATACTTGCCAACTCTCTCAGAATGCCCGGGAGACTCCCGAATTCCAGGTAGGTCTCCTGGACTCCCAGGAGAGCTGGCAATTCTCTTGCATCTGCCCAGATTTGAAGCCTCCATGATGCGATTCTCCGAGAATCGCCATCATTTTGGGCCTGCACCCCGTGTTAAAATGACATCATTACGTCGCAGGGGCAGGGCCAAAATGCAGCGATTTGCGGAGCCCACCCCTTACGCCCACCTCTACTCTGAGACTCCCAGAGGCCAGCCTGTAAAGGTTGGCAACTATGATATAATTGTTTCATGATAATCATTTCTGTTGTTTGTCTGACAATAACAGAAGTTAGAGTTACTTGCTAGTATTTGAATAACCCGACTATAATAGAATTGTACAGCATGAGCAACTGTCAAATAAATCCTTATAATGCACGTCCATGGACCCTGTTTCTGATAATAATATGTATGTATCATACAAACACTGTACATTGGCAGCTGTCGCTATCAGTCATGTGACTACGACGCACGGTAGCGTTGGTTCGCCATTTTTTCTGAGCGCCTAATTGATCTGAGCAGCTATCAATCGTTACCGCAGTAATCAGAACGGTCTAGATGTGAGCGAACAAAGATACACTTAGATAAAAAAAAATGAACATTGAATAAAATAATTAAAAAACATAAATAAATGTGTGCATGTGACTCTGTATGATTCTGTGTGTGCCACTTTCTGTTAAAACCATAAATAGGAATAATATACCGCTTACTGTATATCATGACTTGTATAAAAGCAATGTTTTCTATTATCTGTATAATTTACAGTCGGGTGTGCGTTATATTATACATCACTGTGACCTCTGACATCACTAATCATCAGAGATAATATCTTTCACTACAGTGACCATCTCAGAGTATTCATCACCCACTGACAGAGACTGACAGAGATAAAATATGTTACATTTATTTATACATTGTGTCTGAACAATACTTACATCATTTCTCCTTCATTCCGGTCTTTGTCCTTCAAAATGACCACAGTCAGACATGACACTGATGGCAAAAACTCCCAACATCAGTCCTGGTCCCACCCCAGTCATTGTCCCAAAATAAGTATGCTAAAACGTAACACAATGGTAATTAAGATAATAAAAGGTATTAAATTTCCCTAAAATGGGAGGAGAATAAGGTGACAGTAATTAATATAAATAATGACATATCCCCAGTATTGTTTCCTGATTTGTCTTTTCTTATGTATTATTATATGTTTTTTAATATTTGCATTAAAGGTTTCCAATTCTGCTCATAGGGGAACAGAGAGACGAAGCGTGGCGGGATCAGAGGAAGAAGAGGCGACTGCTGTTCAGGTGAGGGGAGCGCAGGGCAGGGGTTTTCCCCCCTAGAAACTTTGGGGGATCCATCAAAATAGAAGCCCCAAAAGTTCACGTTATTTCCCTGATTGGAACACTCCATTCCACCAAGATGTACATGGGGTGCTCTGAATTTGAAAAAATAAGCGTTGCATTCTGGGGTGTAGCTGGTCCCAGTTTAAGGGATCCAATGATATGAGAGGGAAACATTTGATTCCAATCTTGCAGAACACTGTGTGGAACAAACCTAACAGAAGGAAATCCTGAGTTGATACAATCTAGCAAGACACCCACACTTGGAGGTAAATGTATCAAGCTGAGAGTTTTCCGGCGGGTTTGAAAAGTGGAGATGTTGCCTATAGCAACCAATCAGATTCTAGCTATCATTTTGTAGAATGTACTAAATAAATGATAGCTAAATCTGATTGGTTTTTCAAACCCGCCGGAAAACTCTCAGCATGATACATTTACCCCTTGGTCTTATCTCTGCTGGCTCACACCACAAACGTGCACACTCAGAAGCTTTGTATCCATGTCTGCAAAAATATTCTAAAACTGAAATATGTACCTGTGTGTATGCACCATGTCACCATACTGGTGTGTCTGGCTGAAATACAAAGGCCAAACTGATGCAGACACTATACACAGAATGGCGAATCCACAATAGTCAGGTTCGGTACACAAGTTTAGCGGGTTGAGAGTAGTCAAGAGGCTAGTTGGATGCAGAAATCAGGATATGCTACCAATTCTT
This sequence comes from Mixophyes fleayi, assembly GCF_038048845.1. Lineage (NCBI taxonomy): Eukaryota > Metazoa > Chordata > Amphibia > Anura > Limnodynastidae > Mixophyes > Mixophyes fleayi. The sequence goes on along the minus strand of NC_134408.1, from coordinate 145,442,533 downwards.
TTAGTAACCAAGATCAAAAAGCCGAGCAAATCCCAATACTCAGGCAAAAAGTTGATCAGAAATTGCCTATGTATGGGCCGAAACAGGAAACAGGAACCAAGCCAGTTCTGGCCATCTTGGTTAAGGGCAGGTTGTAACATTGCGGCTGTAAGTGGCATTGTCAGAGTCTATTCATAACAGCTCGCTGCGCCAGTCCTGAAAACTTTCTTTCCAGTGATTTCTTACCAAAAGAAACCTCAATCTGTCCCAAAAATTAGATTAATTTCAATACATTAAACAATAAAATAGTGTTTTGTCCATTGGCAAGATCCCTTCACCCAAAACATCATTCAAATCTCCTGCAGCCTCGTTGCCATCAAATTCAGCAACCATGATAGTGACCAGGTTTTATAAATGGAAGGATAAAGATACCCTTTAATGGGATAATCAATTAGAACAAGAAATGAAACAGAATCGTCTTGTGCACAAATTAAAAAAACAGTGAGTGGAGAAGCCGGAACCCTTTTTCACGTTTTTTTGGACCTGTCCCAAAATTAAACCCTTATGGGATGAGGTGTGTGATCTAATTCAGCAAGTAACTTCATTAGTAATTGCACCACAACCAACTTTGACATCTGACTTTCCAGTTCACCACCAGTATGTGGTGAGTCATATTCTATTTGCCACTAGAACGGCTCTTGCCCAGCAGTGGAAGAGTCCGGGTCCCCCGCCTCTTTCCAAATTCATAGCAAAAATTCAACATAGTTATACGAAGGAAACCATCGGTTTCAAGTATTCTTCTTCAGCCTCCTCCCTGGACGAAGGGGTTCACCTGGTCTAATTATATTGCTGCCCATCCAACTGTAACCTCATCTCCTAAGTCTCAATTGAGCCCATCTCTGTTCAACTTTGACTCATTAAACGTGGGATCCGCAGTAAGCCCCCTCGACCTCTCCGCTAGTGCACCCTCTGGTGACGTGTCTCACCTCCCCCTTCACGTCCTTTCCTTGCCTCTTCCATGTAGGTTGCGATTGCCCCTGTTATGTATTTTTGGTCTGATGTATATCTGTCTTTGATATCTGATGTTTTTAACTGTCATCTAAAATGCGATTATCTATATATTTGTTTTTGTCATCTCTGAAAAATTTAATAAAAACCCTTATTCGCTCATCTAGTAACAAATTCAAAGATTCTATTGCTACAAACCAGTCAGAACGGTGATAATGTCACAGCGCAGAGAAAGTGGCCCCTATATTAGCTGGCTCCGATTTTTCAGGAAGATGGGACATTATAGTGTCAAGATAAAAATATGATCAGGGGTAACATCAGGGGAGGGTTTGGGGGTTTCAGGGTACAGGTGGAGTTAATATAAAGCAGATGAGTATTTAAGTATGGGAAAGACCTTTATGTGAAACAGAAATGATTGCAGTGTCAATATTGTTGCTGAAAAGCAAACACTGCATTTTGACTCAAGGAGCAGAAAGGTCACAATTAATGATCTTTAATAATATAGATTAATAAATAAAAGGTCACTTAACCACTCTGGTGCGTGGCGTAGATGGCTGTAAGTAGCAGACGCTTCTCTAACCTTTCTCTGCATGTGTATGTGGGAATATAATTGCTGTGGATTCTGGTCGACCTGTGTTCCGGCAACACTATAGGGTTGTGTTGAAGGCTCTGACAGTGATAGTGTGTGCTCAGTCGGTGTGTGACAGCAATGAATGTGGGCACGGCCGGCACCCAGGCTGGGGTCGAGGTGTACGAGGGAAGTCTGCCCATTCTGTGGGTAAACACCGAGGTGACTCACAGCCCTGCGCCTTTTAGGAAAATGTGGGTCGCTGCAAAACAGGGGGCCGGCAACGAAACAGAGATGTCCTCAGAATCTAGACATAAACAGCAAGTGGGATTTTTTATTATGAACAAGTAACACCAGTCCTGTATTTATACACCACCGTGGACCAAACCTCTCATGATTACCAACATAATTATGGAAACTTTCCTATGACTGGTTGAACACTGTTTGCCCGTAAGAAATGAACACAACATGAAGTCTATAACTGGCCATTGGATGAGCTTTTGTTTAAAACTCATTTTTCAGCAAAGGTACTTTTACTTTAGTAGAGAACAGTCCATAACCAACTCTAGGGGGATGCTAATGTCACGCCTAAACATTTACTGCTCCTAAAGGAACTTTAATATATACAGCAATCATTGCCTTGTGCTGAGACTGTTACTGGAATCTTCAACACTGTAAAAAAATGCAGACATGTATCAAGTTGATCTGAAAAGATAACAGTCTGAGCTTTTTATCCCAGCGATGGGCAACGTAGCACAGCTGGTGCGGCCCTCCATCCGTCAAATGGGCCGCTCCTCCGGTGGTCGGCTTACCATGTGACCTCTCTGCATGGAGGTTACTTACGCAGAAGTCCGTTTCCTCCATTCTGATGAGATCGGAAGCTGCCGGCTATGGGGCTGCAGTTGAAAGCTCAGCGTGGCGCCTGTTGCCCGCGGCTGTTGTGACCGCCCTTCACAACTGATGCCGGTAGGCAGCCGACTACTGTTAGTTTGGTTACTTTTACTTAGTTGAAACAATGTTTTTACGCTCTGAAAAACCCTTTACTTTCATTACTGCAGAAAGTACATAGGTTTAAGGGCTCATTCACCTACACGTGCTGGTAAATTGGATATAAACCATGAAAAGGAACAAGCCTTAGAGGCGTTTCACATGTATTTTCTGTGCGCTTTTAAGGTGCTGCCAGTTTAAAAACACAACCTGTTGCGAGAGAGGGTACGACATCCCTGACCGCGGGAGACCCATCCAAAAGGCTCTCTAAAAGACAAACCCATAGTTACCGGTGCAGCTAGTATTACAGTGGAAGTAAATCCTCAACAGTAAAATTGTTATTTTAAAGAAACAAATACGCCTAAATGTTTTTTTTTGTTACATTTTTTGTTTTAAACAAAACAGCCTCCTTCTTTTGACTTGCCGTTCCCTGCTTAGCTGGTTGTCAGTTCTACAAGGTCACCACTTGCTACTTGTGTGATTACTTATAGATGCTCTTAAAATGTAAGAAAATATCTGCTGCAGGAAACACTAGTGCTAAAAGGTCAGTAAATTTATAGATCCAAGTCAGTGACTTAGAATGTCCCACTTTCCCAGACATATGAGCACTTCGATGTTAGTTTTTTCCTAAAACTACATTTAATTCTAAATATTTCTAGTTATCATTTTAGGCTAAGTGTAATAGCATCCTATACGAGTTCAGGTAATGTCTGTTTCCTTCTTTGCAATGTAATGCAAAAGATTAAGGGGCATATTTAAGAAAGCACGATCGTGCTTTTAACGGGTCATTAAGGTGCCTCCCATGCTCCGCAAATTTATTAAGGGTGCATCGCAGCAGATATCATGGATATCTGCTGCTTTGCATTCCTCTTTGTTTTTGGGAGCAGTCACCATTCAACAGAATGGTGACTGCTCCTGGCCGCAATCTAACAAGTCCCGAAAAAACATTTTTTTCGGGAACTTGTCATGTTAATGTACGGCAGCTGAAGCTGGCGTACATCATCCGAATTGAAGAAATCTAATGCTGTCAGCTCTGCTCTGAAGAGCAGAGCTGGACAGCGCATGTGTGGAGGGATCACATGATCCCTCCCTGTCACTCAGCGCTCTCTCTCTGCAACTATCGTGACAGAGAGGGGATCTGTGTGCGCATGTCCAGGTCTTGGAACTGGACATGCGCAATTGAAGAATGAAAAGAACGAGGAGAAGACCTGGAGGCAGCGCTTCCGAAGAGGGGGGCAAGTATGATTTTTTACATCTCAGAAACAGCAGTTTTTCGGAACTGCTGTTTCTGTGCAGGGCTGTACATAAATGTGAGAAATAGTTCAATCCTTATCATTGCGATAAGGATTGAAAACTACTTTTCACTTTGTGAATATTGATAAATGTGCCCCTAAGACAGCTATAGGATCTGACATAGGGAATATACTGGCTGGACAAAAATATGGGGTCAAAACTAAAATATACACTTAATGGCCAATGAACTTTATAGATTTGAATTGGAATGTTATGTATTAAAAGAAGAACTATTTTTTCAATTAACCGACGCACGCACGCACGATCTGTTCAAACAGCCGCAACATCCATAGGAGTTTACATACAACATCCAAACTCTCTGTCCCCAGAGCTGCAGCTCTCCAGATGTTGTGAAACTACAAGCCCCAGCATGCTTTGCCTGCAGAGCCACAGGTTATCCCAGCCTGTCCTAGAGCATCATGGGACTACAGGATTTTGTAGGAATGACATTCTCCCAAACTGCGGAGTTACGGGCATGGGAACCCAGGGGTAATTCTAGCTGGGGGAGGCGTTAATCATTTTTCTTTGATTTCAACTACAGTTTAAAAAAAGTCCAGGCATTATTTTTTAGTGTTCAAAAAATGAAGTCATTATTGTATTAAAAAAGTCACTTACACTTATATCTATAGTAATTCCAGCATGAATAGGGTCAGTATTATTTTTTTAATCCAACCATCCCTCAGAACGCGCCTCTCTGATGCATTATCCCCGTCTCAAATGCCACGCAACAAACATATTCCCGTGTAACACTTCAACACATTCTAACAACACTTTCCTGTCACCTTCCCCTCCAGGGAGTGTTTCGGCAGACTGCAATATTCACTTTTTTTTATGCTCTCTAATTTGTTTACTTAGCAGCGTGTCTCCTTCCAGAGGCTAATTGACTGCCACCGACCAGCCAGCGTCCTCTCTGATCTGCAGAAGATGTGAATACTTCCCTTAGCCGACCGTGCATATTTTAACAGGCTCCTTTAACTAATAAAATTTATATACGTTTATATACATACAGACATATACACACTAACTTTTATTAACAGTTTGTACAGTAGCTTGGGCTACGGGCCAGGAGGTTTTTTTTTTTCTTTCTCCTTTTTGCTCCTCGAGAACAAATTTTAAAGTCGTTTCATAGCCAAAAACATCACTTAAGCAGCTATTAGCCTGTACCTCGCAGCCTCAACACACATGCTAAATATGGAAATGCAGCTATTTTAATGATTTTATGGTTTACATGAATGGCCCTGGCTTCTTTAAATAAACAAATAATTATACAGACACATTTATATATAGGACAGAGAAAAATATTGATGAAAAAAAATGAAACAAATTATCAACTATTATATCAAAGATGGATGGAACATAAGGGGCCTTTTCTTCAGATATCAGTTTAAAGTTTAACCCTGCCACCTAAACTGCACTTTCGGATCTGTTTTTCATGTCAACATCCAAAAGACGATATAACTATACTCTTTACTTACAGGGGACAGAGCCATTTTAAGGGAGAGCCAATCAATTCACTAGGAGCTAGTGACGGCTCAGTGATGTCATAAGCTCCTAGTGAACTGATAGGATGAACATTGGTCCAGCTCTCAAAATGGCTGCCTCTTTCTCAAGACAAACATATCAAGTGCAATTTGGGGCATTCAAACATGAAAAGGCCTTTTGTGTCAAACAATTTTTTTTATATAAGGTAGCAGAGGGTGAATTGGGACAATGTTACCTCTCTCTGGTTGTTTCTGAAAAAGTCTGTCCTGTTAGTAGTAATGTAGGCTATCATTATCCGTTTGGCATATGTTTCATATGTATTAAGAGGCAATCTCGGCTAATCATCATCATCACCATTTATTTATATAGCGCCACTAATTCCGCAGCGCTGTACAGAGAACTCACTGACATCAGTCCCTGCCCCATTGGAGCTTACAGTCTAAATTCCCTAACATACAAACACACACACTAGGGTCAATTTGATAGCAACCAATTAACCTATTAGTATGTTTTTGGTGTGTGGGAGGAAACCGGAACACCCCCACGCAAACACAGGGAGAACATACAAACGCCACACAGATAAGGCCATGGTTGGGAATCAAACTCATGACCTCGGTGCTGTGAGGCAGAAGTGCTAACCACTAAGCCACTGTGCAGCTGGCTTATAATGTCCTAAAACGAACATGGCAAATTCACCAAATGCAGAAGGAATTATTAATTTTCTCTATGTGATTTTTAATTCACAATTACATATTTATAGTTCAGAAGGGCCCCAACATAACTCGAAATTGTGAACACAAAGCAAGTCAACTGTATCAGATTATCCTCATAGGTAAGAGTGTTTTTTCAAAGGGCTATTTTCTCACTGAGTAACCCCAGTGATTGGTACCCTCTAACCTTCAAAAGGGGTGAACATTACCCTTGACTTTAGATTTTAAAATCTCACATTGATGAGGCATAACGTGGTCCAGGATGAGCTCATCGAAATGCTCCACTATCCCAGCAGTCCACATCGGGTCCTCCTCTGTGAAGGTCCAATTTCTTCATGGGCTCCCCCGACCCATCACAGAAGAGAGTCCCGGGGAGGGGAAGTCTATACATGTTTGTGGAAGGGGGAATGCATTTTTAAAAGGACAATTTGTAAAGCGAAAATGTCCTTTAAAGAAAGACAAAAGAAATATTAGTGGCCATGACCAGGAATAGTTTGTGAAACCATCATTAGGGTCATCCGTGTCTCTATTCCTTGTAGTCACAGGCAGGAATCCCGATAAATAAATAATTGTCTGCAGGTTTCAGAATAAAATTCTGTAGAAAGGTTACTTTGTAGATCAAAGTAATTTGCATTGGGTGACAGCCAGTCGAGTTGTGACACCTTAATGATCCATCCGAAACACAAACAATTACACGCAGCTTATTAAAAAGCATCAACACCAAGATAAAATAACAATGAGCTACAAATATTATGCCTCAATAAACCAGTCAGGCTAAACAGCAAATACAATTCACATAGTCTGTGATCCAAAATTTCCGTAATCACAAAGATACCACTCCAAGAACAACAAGTGCTCTCTGGCTTCACCCGCCTGTCAACAACAAACCTACGCTCAGCCCTGTAATAAACAGGTGCTTCAGGGAAGGAAGCATAAATTGGCTAAGACTAATTGAGACCTTTCTGGCTGTTAATTCTGGCGTGGCTCGCAAGGATTTTATTTAATTTGTTTATTCTTAAAACAAAGTGTTTCATTACTCCAAAGCCCACACACATAGGCGGGAGCTGCGATCGAGGCAGCAGAATAATTAGTTCTAGGCTTCATCTGCGGTAGATTGATCAAAGCTTCCAAATAGGAAGAGTGGAGGTGTTGCCCATAGCAACCAATCAGAATCTAGCTATCATTTATCTAGTGCATTCTAGAACATGACAGCTAGAATCTGATTGGTTGCTATGGGCAACATCTCCACGTTTTCAAACCTGCAGTTTAGTCAAAAAACCCCTTGATATCCAATGAATATTTCCTAGAGATGCTAAATATGCTGATGGCAGTATTATATAACCCTTTTCCTGATTGGTCCTTAATAAAAATGTGAAAGGAATTAAAATATTTTCCATTTTTTTTTTCTACCAACTCTTCCTTCCCAGCTTATACCTCTCTTTTCATGTCCTCAAGCATCGGGCCGCTGTTTTAAGAGTTTATTTGCAGGCGTGCCTTAAAATACGTCTACATCTTACCAGCACATATCTGGTTGACATGAGGTAATTCACATGATAAACAATTTATAGCAATCAAGAAACATCTGGAGTTCTAATCAAATGAAAACATTCTAAAAAGGAGGAAAGTAGCTCAATTACCAATTGTGGCTTTAAAATGTTGTATAAACATTTTGCCGCAAAATCGAACCAGAAAACTGTGTTTGCAGATCTTCCAGTGGCGGACAATTTAATCAGTGTATCTGAACTAAAATATTAGTTTAGTACCAAGTACCCTTCCTTTCCACACTAGTACATGGGTTACCTCATTTGTTCAATACAACAGGTTCCCTGCTGTGGGGATTGAAAAGAAATGACACAGGGGTATAAATGCCAACCGCTTTCTCATTGGACGGCCACACCACTTGTCCAATCAGAAGCCAGCTGTCATTTCACTCTCTACGTCGGATCCCTCCATCCTGCAGGTATCGTAGAGATTAAGAACATTTCCAAACTACTTGTAAATACTGTGACCTTGAATATCAGAAAAAAGAGGGATTCTTTTGTATTATGTTTGTTCAAGTCACCTATTGTATCTATCGATAAAATGTACTAAAGTAACGATCCATTTAAATCTCACATTTATCTGCGTCCATGGTTACTTTATATCTAAGCAGAAATCCCATGAAAAATCAGGTGTGTTTTTTTTTTTTTTTTTATATAAATGACCCTTTTCTTCTTCTTTAGGCCGCTATTAATGATTTATGATGCTGCATTACCATGGCAACAACAGTCATGTGGCACATGATGTAGTAACCAGAGAGGCTTCAGAACACCCCTCTGACCTCTGTCTGTACTGTGACATCCTCATTCTCTCCCATCTGCTGTCACATGACATGCTGAGTGCTTTGAGCCTGTGTCTGTGTAGCAGATTGACTGTGTCGGGCAGCCATTTCTGTATGCCAACCAAAAAGCTTTTGGAAAGGAGATAATGACTTGTAGGAGGATCGTTAAGAAAAATACATGCTTAAAGGGTATTTAACATAGTAACTTAGTTGATGAGGTTGAAAAAAAAAAAAAAAAAAAAAAAGACACCAGTCCATCAAGTTCAACCTATTTTAGATGTCCTGCGATCCTGCACTTATATTTGAAATTGATCCAGATTAAGCAACCGCCAGTCTGTTTCAATTGGGAAAAATCCCTCCAGACCCAATATTGCAGTCCTATTTTTTCCCTATATCCACTACTATCCTTCAGTTTAATTAACAGTCGTATCCCTGGATACACTTTTCCGCCAAAAAACCTTTCTTAAACATATCTATTGAATCTGCCATCACATCCTTCCCTGGCAGTGAATTCCATATCTTGACTGCCCTTACTGTAAAGAACCCCTTCCTTTGCTGGTTGTGCAACTTCCTCTCCTCTAACCTTAGGGGGTGACCGCGTGTCTTGCGTATAGTCCTTGGGGTAAAAGGTTCCCATTAAAGTTCTCTGTATTGACCCTCAATGTATCTGTACATAGTAATCATATCTCCTCTTAGACGCCTCTTTTCTAAAGTAAACATGCCTAAACTGGCTAACCCCTTCCTCATAACTTAATGACTCCATACCCCTTATCAATTTTGTTGCCCTTCTCTGAACCCTTTCTAGTTCCAAAATATCTGTAACTTGCGATTTAAAAAAAAAAAATCCACGTGGGATTGTTGCTATAGTTAATTATAACAAGGTGATTCGGAGGCCATTGGTGAAAGTTATTCTTCTGGGACGCGTCTCCCCTCCGCACACACTCTCTGCTAATTCTCTAGGCAATGTTACTATTCTCCTGTAATGGTCCGACCAGCCTAAGTTGTACCATGGATATATATATATATATATATATATATATATATAGATATATATATTTGTTGCTTTATATGCACTCAATGTCCTTACGTGTGAAGCAGCCAAGTGTCTCTTCTTCCATCTTTTAATTTATTGGAAGGTCAGTGTGTCGACGTCTGACCTCTTCTGTCTATGTCCTGTTTGTCGGTCCCTCCTAACGACAGTAAACAATACACGACATATGGAAAATACAAGTATGCCGAAATCTGCGTCTGTGGCTACCTCTGTGATTTATGTTTCCAGAATTAGAGGACTCGTGTTTACAGAACACATTATGCGCCTCCATCCTGTACCTCAGATTATTGCCCAGGGACATCTAAATCAGCCGTACTTCAGGGGAGGGGACGGCACTTGCAATATTCTTCGTTACCCCTTGCAGATATCATGGCTTCATTGTGAAAGTATTTAAACATTTGTGGTACAGAGTCTAGAACAGTGACAGGAAATCTGATGGAGTGCGGCCCACCTTCAAAAGGGCAGCACATTACCCCTAATCTCAATAATAAGATAAAACAATATCACTGGTCTACAACATGAAAGCAAACATTTAACTGGTTGCTGTGGGTTACAATATCTCTTTTACACAGTCGCTGGTGCACTAGTGTTTATAAATGTCCTCCGTAGTGTTTGATTTATCCTTTGCTACTGAGGACCTCCCTCTTATATTAATAAAACATCTTGTTGGGTAACTTGCACATGGTAAATCTAGGACCTCCGTCTCATCATCACAAGCCAGAACGAGGGAACCTGAAAGTAGGAGGCAAGTTTCAGCAGACCTGTGTGTTTACACACACACCTCGCACAGGCGTGTGCTGAGGTCAGACTGTGACACGTCATGTTCATGCCAGCTTGTGTCACGTCACGCTTCTGCATAAAACACAAGCCAACTTATTATGTAAATTTCTAATTCCCAAAAACATATTTAGGACATATTTACACTCTCTGTGCAACTGACATTGTACTGTATGTTCTTATGTTTAATGGGAAAATGTAATCGATCTCAGCTGGAGAGAAATGATACCGTAAATATTAGTCAGGTGAAGCTTCACTACATATTTCCATAGATATTCATGCATGATATAGATGCAAGTTATTCTACACTCTGTTCAACTCTCTACTGAATCTGCCTTACACCTCAGTACAGAAAGATCTAGTGTAACCCTAATGTCATTGTAACACCATCTACAGCGGGGTCTATCAATCAGTAGTACGCGCACCCCCACATACACCTCAAATGTATCTATGGGCTATTTTAGCTGGTTAAATTAACAGTGCGAGATTTAAAATAGAGGCAAGGCCATCAAATGTTCTAACTTAGCTAAAATTACAATTCAAAGCTAAAATTACAATTCAATTCAAAAGATATTATAAGAACAAAAGACTCAGGAGGAGTACTTAGTAAAGCATTCAGAGGCAGGTATTTGACAAACACAGGAATAAAGGGGTTACTTGGCAAGAGAAGGTTGGAAAACTCAGATCTGTAGCTACAATTTTACAACCAGGTTACACTGAATCAATCGGAGACCCATCCGAGTACCATATGGATCATAAAATAAATAAATAAATAATAAATGTTGTTAGAATAATATAGAACACATAGGGGGGTATTCAATTGTTAGCGAGATCCCCGGAAAACGAGCGTCGTCTGTGTAGCAGACTCACTGTGTCATGGTTTTATTTTTTAATATCATGCAAAAAAAAAAAAGATTGCAAATCAAATGTTTGGTCTGCACTCATTTTTGCATGATATTGACGAAGTTATTTTATAAAGAGCAGCATTACAAATATATTGAGAGCACTCTATCTCAATGTATCTTCAGCATTTTTTTCTTTGCCCACCAGAGAGCATTTGCAAAAGAAATGATTTGGAGTAGGATTGATAAAAGGCTCGCTTAAAAAAGGAAACTTAACTCCATTTGACCGGGCTAGTCACACTTTAACATCACTGTCTTATCTTACTGGTCAATTTGATATAAAACTTGCTTACCTCGGTCAAAAAAGTTTGTTGAAATGTCTCCTCATTAAATGTCTCCGTTCTCAAGCGACCTGAAAAACAACCTCCGTCAGATTCACAGATAAACAGGACTTTCTAAGAGTTATATTATACAGCAAGTAAAACCACTATATCACATTGATATCCATCACTGAGCGGAATAATATACCCTCAATAAATAAAGGTTTATACTTAATGTTCTCTTTCACACCTCTGTCGTAGGTTAGGTGCTTCTCTATCTCACATCATCCTGAGCCAGAAAAGTTTAAGTAACAGGTTAGCCAATGCATTGTGGTGATTGGTGGATTCTTGCACAGGGACATGGGCCAGTGATTTCACAGCAGCTTAACTGACTGAAATGTCATCTTTCTGACTTGTATCAATGCGTTCCAATGATGTGGGATTATCTTCCAGTAGTGTTGTGGGGAGGAACTATACTAATAAAACTTACTTTGATAAAAGTCAGGGTAACACTAAATGTATTTTGCTTCAAATATAAAAAAAATGACATTTTGGGCAAACACAAAGCGTATAGATCTTACTTAGTGTTAGTACTGCTCCGCTGTCCTGGTAATCCTGAATTTCTGCGTCCTTCCTCCCAAGTAGAGCAACCAGCTCCCGACACTGACCGTCCAGTGCCTTCGTCATGGAAACCAGAGGCCGCAGGAAGTGGCGGCAGGCCTGCCAATCAAACGCAGGGGAGGTTGAGGATGTGCACAGCGCGACACGATGACTACATTCAATGCAAACACCATCATAACTGCAAGTGCTGGCTCCTTATTGAGCAACAATGCTGGAAATATATCACACCTATGTCATAGGTAAAGAATGGCAGAAAAGGAAGTTGTTTTGTGAGGTCCAAATACCAACAGTATGATATGTCCAGCTAATATATTTATCCATGAAACCATGGGCGACCTGTGTAGCATCTAGTTATTCTGGAACCGGAGCCTATCAGCCAAAGATGACCTATAGCTCTCCATCCGTTGAGGAACTACAAGTCCCAGAATGCCCATTCAGCCAATAGTAACCAATAACTCTCCAGGAGTTCTGCAAGTTGCAGTTCCACACAAGCCAGAGTCACAGGTTGTCTAACTCTGCATTAAGCCATTAATAATTCACTGTCTTTCAGCATGAAAAAAAATTAAAGGTGATCCCATATTATATATTATTTGGTAACACTTACAATAATTCTATAAGTCTGTTTAAGGATGTAAGACAGTAAAGTACTTGTGTTGTTCGTTCCTTCCCCAAAACGCTCCTTATCTAATCTTATAGCAACTTAGACCTCTCAGTCGTCCAAAGGAATTTATTCGTTTTTATGTTTAGGAAAATCCAGAACTAAAACACATAGAACATTGTGTAGTCTCCATTCTCAGCCATAAGTATTAATAGATGTACTGCAGCAGGCCGGCATAAAATTGCTCTTTCCTAGAGATATACTGCCCCCTTGTGTTCCAAAGTGATATAGTTTCTAATATAAACGCACTTGCTCGTTGTCACCCCATCGATAGAATATTTAAAGGGAGAACTTCATGTTCAGAAATAATCAATGTTTAAATGACAATCTTTCCACAGTGGGTGGGAAAGCAATGCAGCATGAAAAATAATAAGCTATGCATTGTTCTTATGCAACAGATTAGTGAGTGCTCAAAGCCGAGACTGTGAATCATAATGACTCCAAGCTCCACAAACACTAGATCAGAACCTGACTACAAGCCACAGAAATGGCAGCAGCGGTTAAGCCGATTCAAGAGAACAACTGCCCAACAGTAAAACTAATTGCAGATTTCATTGCACTCATTGCGATTTATTAAGAATTTATTTATAGTAGATCAATTTGTTCAAGACAAACGTTTCTTTAAGTGAACATTCTGGTGGAATACTGTATGCTGTTAACAAAACACTTTCATAGTGAAACAGTAGCGATGTATAAAAGGTACCTAAATGATTCATTGCTTAGAGTTAGGACCATCCTATTAGCAGCAGCTCCTTGACAGGACCGGTGGCTTATCATATATCTGTAAATGTGTGTAAGTGGGAATTCTGCATTTATGTGTACAAGTAGAATAGCTGCTATTTTACTGGTTGATGGCAGTGTTAGAATATTGAAAGATTCGGAATCTGTGCTTCCTTCAAAGATAAGAGTAGGCTACCAAGAGGGTAGGAAGAGGGGTCCAATCCTCTTAAATGCCAAGATAAATAAAAATGGGGGGTTTCCTAGGCACCTAGGAACCCCCCCATTTTTATTTCTCATAGCAGTGTTGTTGGGGGATTTTTCTCGTTATTTGCTCCTTTCTGTTTAACGCCAGCCTTTCAAGCACCTGCTGTGAACCTAGAAATTGATTGAGCAACTTCCATTTTCGTTCTGTATATACAGTAAAATAATTTATTACTGAAAAGACACTTTATACAGAGTTCTAACGACATATTCCAGCACTGATTTATGTGGTTGGAATGCCGAGGATCTTCACATTCTGTAATTCCCGCCACCTATCTTGCCCATCATCCCCCCCCATAGTGACCTCTCTCACCATGCTGACACTGGCCTCCTTACAGTGAAAGTCCCAGTAAAACGGAAGCCCGGAGAGCTGACTCTTCACATGGAGCATCAGGGTCCCCTCCGTCCTAAGATAGGAGAATCTGTTGGGGTCACTCTTTTTGGCATCCAGCAACGGGAGAATGAGCTGGGACAGGTGGGCGAGGAAAGAGGAGACTGGGGCTTTCAGACGTTTATTTAGCTCCTGCGGAGAAAAGAGGGACAGGATGGAGAGACGCATTCAAGGTACAACTTAAAAGAAGAACTCTAACTCCGGCTCCACCAGAAGCTCCCGTCTGCTTGCACGGGCCCCATTCAGCTGGATTTCACCTCGTCTTTCGTAAATAACTTAGTAAACAGGCGAAGAAATTACCCCTTTTGAAACAAACGTCTGGAAAATGCCATCTACTCTTATTACTTGTGAAGCTGTCTCTATAGCACTTCACATGCTGAGAAGAGATCCTTATCCTACACTGTTGAGCCTCAATTATGACAAAACAATCTGTCTGCAAAATCATCCGGACAAACAGTGTAGGCTACCCCTGAAGAAGCCAATACCAGCACTAGGTTATTATGACAAATAAATGCAACAGACGACATTTTAAGATCCATCAACTTTTATGTACTATCCCACAACAACAGCCCCTTCAAACCAATCACACTAAACATGCCAGCTACTCACTCACCTTTGACCTTTGCTCTATGACATCAGCCGCTGCCTCTTCGCACCACATACCGCTGAGGTCAGACAGGAGTAAGCAGTAACTGGCATCTGTGAAATGAACTTTACCGAAGAAACTGCAGTCCCCAATTTGTAGTGACCTCCAAGGCAGCATTAGTAGGTAGGAATCCATGTCCTGAGAGAGCGCCATTCCCTCCCAGCTCTAGGGAAATATAAATACACGTTTATAAACATAATGGGCCTGATGCTGGGTGCAAATTGGGCATACAAATTGCCCAGGAGTGCAAGCCATAATGGCACCATTTGCCATGTCATTTTGCACACTTCATCTCCCCTTCAGGAATGAACAGTTGGTAAGTACAGGTTTATGTCAGGCATACATATACACACAAGAGAAGTTATGTTAATATTTGTCTTTATAGCGATAAACACATTCTATATAAGGTTTCATACAATACAGCAGATATAACACGTGTACGAATAAAAGTAGCAAAATCTTATTTAGAAAATACACCCACAAAGCCCTACAATATATGCAGAACCAAAGCAGAAAGCACCTATCAGCTTCAGAGGTAAATTCGCCATCAGCCAATCAGAAGCAACTAAGCTAGCGCTGTCATCATCAGCAACATGTGTTTGCACCTGCCCTCTAACAGATGTAAAAGATACAGCTCCCGATAGGCTGCCTCAGCCCCATTAGCATGAACACACCTTCACTGTACGTGGCCTCCCCTCCCCTCCCCAGATGTGCAACTCTACATGCACTCTGTTTGTGGGCATGCTCAGTGTATAATTTTCTTCATTTACGCTATGCAAACTGGTGTATGTCCAACTAAGCATCAGGCCCAATCTATCCACTTGTGCTGTGTACTATTAAAATAGTATATCAATATAATGGGAAATATAACAATTATTAAAACAATTTTAATGTTTTTTCTTTGGAAAACATTATTCTTACAGCGAGCTGTGGTCTGCACCTATCCAAACAATATCTAGATAGGTTTAAGATTTATGCTTAGCATAAGTAAACCTGCTGTACCATTAACAGCTACAGTAATTCACCCCGAGTATTTTAGCCTAAGTGCCCAAAAATGCTGTGATTTTGATGGGCAATTGGCCTTTTTACATCTAAACGTCTGCAAATAGCAGTCTATAGGGACATCAGAAGACCGGATCTGGAAAATGTGGTCAGGCGATGAATGCATGTGACCCTGTATGCAGTGCTCGTCAGACCGAACTGGTAAAAAGCAGAGTTTAACAAGTTGGGTGTCTGAACTGCGTTCCATACGGTAGGAGTGGAAACAGAAAGAAAAGAAAGAGTGCAATAATTCGTATAGTGCTTGGCTGAAAAGGAAGAAATGGCAATTGAAGAGGAACACAGAATAAATTTCAGAACAATAAATGGATTAGGGATACAGGTAAAGATATAAATGTAGAAATAAAAACCAATAAAATCGGTAAACCAATAAAAGGAATAAAAATATTACTAATGGTAAAAAGGATAAAAGAAATAAAATAAAAATAAATGAGTGGAACTTGCAATGTTAATATCTCTACTAGTGAATATGGGCATGTGGAGCAGCAGAGGAATTCCAATGTAACCTCAGGAACGCAGTTCTTACCCTATTAATGCCATAGAGTCGCCCCAAGTTGATAATAGTTTCAAGTCTGATTAAAGACTATTCTTGACGTCCCCCAATACTTCTTCTGTTAGTTGGAGCTTGGAACACAAGAGGACGGTGGCCGACCTAGGTCAAAATTGATGCATGTGTGTAGCTATTACTCTACGCGTTTCGTCCACGTCAGACTTTATCATGAATGGTTGATACAGTAGGGGAAGCAGTAAATAGCGTATCCCTCATTGGTATTGGACAATTAAGTCTTTATTCAAATGATTAAAAACAAGATGTTGGGTAATGGAAAGTTAAGTGTCATTAAAATTGGGTAAAATAAAATAACATTTTAAAAAAAGATACTGGACCTGATTCATTAATGAAAATTAAGCAAATATTTGAGTAAGTTTTCTTACTCAAGTTATCTGGACAAAACCATGTTATAATGCAAGGGGTGCAAATTAGTTTATTGTTTTGCAAATAAGGAAAATACTGGCTGTTTTTTCATGCAGCACACAAATACTTGATAGCTTATTTGTACACAGTGATTTAAAGTTGACCTAAGACATGTCCTACCCCAACTATAAATCTGCCATCACATTTTAAATTTACCTCAACTTCAAATACAACATGGTTTTGCCTTACTTACTTTTGCTTAACTTTCCTTAATGAATCAGGCCCACTACCACCACCCTACAGATCCTGGAAGGTACTACGTGGAAAGACACATTTATCCTGGGCACGTGACATGAAGTCACTGTATACATGCATTAAGCACGCTGATGGATGTGCACATACTTGCCACTATTTATGCAACAATATGAACCTGAACCAATCAATTTCATTATGAGTGGGATTGAGTATATCCTTCAACATAACTATTTTTGGCATGAAGGAGACTTCTCTAACCAGATTACAGGGATGGCAATGGGTACACTTTCGTTCCAAGTTATGCAAATCGCAAAGTTGCCCTGTCCTCTCTAACACATCACTCATTTCCTGATATATTCTGTGCTGCTGGGGGACCCTGCTCCTTGCACTATATAACTCAGGGTCTGAGTCATTAAGGAGAGTAAAGCCTAAAAAAGGAGTAACTGCACCTGGGCAAAGCCATGTTGCATTTGGAGGGGGGGGTAAATTTAAAATGTGGGGACAGATGTATAGTTGGGATAGGGCATGTCCTAGATCAACTTTAAATTTCAGTGTAAAAATAAAACTATCAAGGTTTTGTGTGCTAGATGAAAATTGACCCTAGTCTCTCTCTCTCTGTGGGCCTGAGTCATTAAGGAGAGAAAAGCATAAAAAAAGGGCGTAACATTTGCACCTGGGTTCCCCTCCTCACATCATGTCACTGCCCCTGTCACATGCAGCCTTGTCCTCACATTACTAATCTCCTGATATACTTTGTGCTGCTGGGGGACCCTGCTCCTTCCACTATATAACTCTCAGTCTGTGGCTTTCTGCTGCCTCCATTCCCCTCCTCACATCATGTCACTGCCCCTGTCACATGCAGCCCTGTCCTCACTAACACATCACTCATCTCCTGATACACTCTGTGCTGCTGGGGACCCTGCACCCTCCACTATATAACTCTGTCTGTGGCTTCCCACTTTCCTTAATTACCCCAACTATATCATGACACCATCAGGAGGCGTTGTGACCAGATACATACAGGACCGTTCAATATCTTACATAGCTGTGACACAAGCTGCCTAGATATATAGTAACAGATACAAGCATACAAATAAAGGTAATGGAGCAATTCAACATCTGTATTTCATATGTGTGCAGTTTTATATGGTTGATCTTAGCTATAATAAACATGACTTTGCTTAGATTTATGATATATTATATATAATGTACATTATGAGTGAGATTGGATACACTGCATGGTAACAGGAAAATGAAATCCACCGAGGACAGTGACATTATAACCATACACACAGTACCACAATCATACACTGCACACATCTCACCACTAATAATCCCACCACATACACTTCCCTACCTTCTGCCAACCAGTCCGGCTTCTACAACCGTCCGCCCGGAAACAGAGCTACACAACTAATGGTCCTAGGGAGAGCACAACGCCGATGTGGTAACAGCTCCCTCTTGCGGGTTAGTTGGGGACTGCAGTCTAACTTTTGTAATTTATCCGTAAAATAACGGCAATATTGATCATCAAGTGTGTGGAAATTAAAACAGGACATATTACGTTTCTATGTATACCACATAACATTGTGTAATAGCACCTCTATTATTCTTCTAGACTTTCTATTCTATTGTAAGTGCATAGATTGCATTTTTCCATTTAATAATTATAGCTCACTAACAGCAGCCTGCACAGTATAACACCTGTTGTGTGTTATAGCTTCATATCTCCTGCTTGGTTTGTTTTGCTCCTTCATCTTTCCTTTAGACCAATCCTACTTATTCAACTGATAGATATCCTGGAAAGATTAAAATGTATCTCACCAATAAATCATACTTGCCAACTCTCCCGGAATGTCCGGGAGACTCACGCATTTTGCGAGAGTCTCACGGACTCCCGGGAGAGTGTGGCAATCTCCGGAATTCTGCCCACTTCACTAGGAAGTGCCCACTTCCTAGTGAAGCCGGCAGAATTAGGTCCCAAACGCCGCTATTCCCGGTGAATCGCGGCGTTTGGCCCCGCTGTCAAATGACAAGTTTGCATCATTACGTCACAGGGGCGGGTCCAAAAATGACGCAATTTTTGGCGCCCCGCCCCCTCACGCTCACCTCCACCGGCAGGCTCCCGGAAGAGAGCTGAACAAAGTTGGTAAGTATGCAATAAATGTCCCCTAATTAAAATCATTATACTGGGTACTAAAACTTACTACAATCACTTACTTCTAATACTTGAAATAGGAATTCTATCTGAAATTGCCTGTTGAAGACTCAACGGGACACTGTTACTGTCATTTGATAGGCATCATGGTAAAGAGCAAGTAAAACTACTATAATATAATATATATATATATATATATATATATATATATATATATATGTATTACTGAACTTAATAATGTACATTAAATAACTAGCTCAGTTAAATATGTAAATATGTCCACTATGTTGTCTTTCCATGTTCTCCAGCACATTGTTAGGAGGGAGGTGCTTCTCTAGCTGAGTAGGTAAAGTATGAGTGACAGCTTTGCAGTAATGCACTGCAGGGATTGGTGATATATAGAGAGGGGCAGGACCAGTGATGTGACAGCAGCTGTACAGAGATTAATTGCCCCCATGTGTCACTTCAGTTTATCACCACAAGATCGATTGAAAGCTATTAACGTTAACGCATTGCTAGCTGGAAAAAAAGTCTGTTTGCTGTTTTTTTTTTAAGATACAACATAAAAGAAGTTCATTGGTCTTTTGTAGTAAATATGGAGCAGGATGTGATGTTAGAGACCAGGGGCCTGATTCATTAAGGATCTTAACTTAAGAAACTTATTTCAGTCTCCTGGACAAAACCATGTTACAATGCAAGGGGTGCAAATTAGTTTTCTGTTTTGCACATAAGTTAAATACTGACTGTTTTTTCATATAGCACACAAATATCAACTTTAAATTTCAGTGTACAAATAAGCTATCAAGTATTTGTGTGCTACATGAAAAAACAGTCAGTATTTAACTTATGTGCAGAAAGAAATACTAATTTGCACCCCTTGCGTTGTAACATGGTTTTGTCCAGGAGACTGAAATAAGAAGTTTCTTAAGTTAAGATCCTTAATGAATCAGGTCCCAGATTACTAAACTCATTTGATAGAGGTCAGCTGAGTCTCACAGCGCACACACGTACTTTATCTCCACCAGAAGGCTTCTGGTAAAAATAATGGTCATAATTTATAAATCGTCTCATTATCAAGTGGATTTCCCCAAAAATTTTTGAGCTTTTGTGAAAAATTCTTTAGGACTGTTTATAAGAGAGCTGGCTGTGTGCCTGGCACGGGCAGGACCTAGCAGGATTACCAACATTTAAACATTTTTTCATTGACAATTTAATTTAAGAAATGCATTTTTACTGATGCTTTTTATTATTTACATTATATGTAAATGTGTAAGTAATGGAAAATAAGACAAAGGGGATTTCAACCCTGCTCAGACCCAGAGCACCCGCCTAGTACCAGTTATGTGTATTTTAGTAGTGCGTCTTTACGGTGATTCTGCTGATCATGAAATGACTGTTTTATAATGATGTTTGGTAACTTTGTTTCCTGTTGTACCGTTCTTATGGTGTTTTCTTAATTCTTTCTTTGTTTGTTTTTAAAGAGGCATAAAATCACTTATATGTAAAACTTTAAGGTCATGGAAGTTAGGTTCTTGTCTTATGGTTTGGATCACTGTTTCTTATTTGTAGCTGTCGGTATGTAACCACACATACCTCTGGGTTGTGTCTTTGGTGGTGTTTGGTGTTCTACCCTTCTCCGTTCAGTAGAACACCTTAGATACTCTGGAGCTGCAGCACATCATAGACAAACCGAGGGGGGGGGGGGGGTTCCTAGTGCCTGGAAACCCCCTCCAAGCCTGGGGCACTGAATAATTGAGGTGGCTAGACCCTGCCCCCGCTTCACACGGCTCTGCTCGAAAAGAGAGAGCTGCGTGCACCTAACAGTAGTGCATGTATATTATGGGGATAGGAAGGGATGGAGAGCAGCCAAGTACTCTCTAAAATTAAAGCCACGCCCCCATACATGCTGGTCACGCCCACTTGCAGCTTGGTGTGGAAACCCATCTCTGCAAATCCTGCGTTTGCTCCTGGACATAGCCTATAATCCTACTCTACACATCCCTAGGGGCGGATTTGGCTGGATCCGTGGCCTGCCGTGGGCTATCACACCCTCCATCCTCATTATAAACCATTACCGTCAGGCCTCCGGCATACCCAGGTCATTTGTACAACCCCTCTCGGCTCTCCAGGGCGAGGCGGGTGATGAGAGAGACAACATATATATGGATAGACATAGATGTACAGAATGTTTATAGTCTTCAGAAACGTCACGTAAATGGATATAATGCCACTAGTAACACTATATGTGCAGTTAATAAAAAATAGCTTTGACATTTGCAGCAGAATTATTTATTTAAGAAATGTTGCAATAAATACATAGTGAATAATGGGTCAGACTGGGTCAGTACCAGCAAGGCAACACCCGTACAAATGACTATTCCCATCGTACAACAAGCTACAATCAGGGCAGTAAGTAAAGAAACACTAACTGAGAGCAAACTCTTATCCAAATGACCAGACAGATGTTTGCCAAACCCAATGAACTGTAGGAGATTCACCGATAAATGTTTTGGTGTTTTCACAGCCGCCTCGGTCCTTCTTAGCCCTGTCAGGCGGTTTAGAATGTTGGGATCTTCTGGAAACCGAAGAATTCTAAAGGAAGGAAAGTCTGCGTGACATGGAAGGGGTATGGTGTTTCCTTCTCATACCAAAACGATTGTGAGCCGTCAGAGCAGTGTATGAGAGTCTTAGCAGCGGAATCACGTTGGTGTGACGAAGGTAAAGCATTTGACATAAAACGCATGATTGCTTCTCGGCCGTTTGGCTACGAATAAGTGTGGTATCTGCTCTTGTAAGGATGTGCTGCACTTGATCCTCTGGCCAAAGGGCCGGGAGGTGGCGTTGAAAGCTAATAAAACTACGATGTCGTTCCAATTCTGCAGTGTGTATGCACTTAGGACCGGTAGTGTCCATAGATCTCTATGGAGGGTGCAGAGTCACCATCTTTTCAGCTGATGGTTATGACAGATCTGAATGTAAATCGTGTAAAACGTGTTTAGTGTGTACACAGGAATCGGCTGTTGATCGGGACTTTTTTTTTGTCGTTGGTAAAATCTTTAAAGATGTCGCATCAGGAGATATTTCCTCCGGTGTGTACCCAGCCTAAATGTTTGTTACCCAACTCTGAAATTTGGCGCTATTTCCAGATAAAACATTTCCTGGCTGCAGCTAATACTCACAAGGAATTAAGTAGGCAACTCTCAATGTTTGAATCTATGTGTTTATCATCTGCGCTTACTGTCAATAATTTATAAATGGCTCACAGAAAACCTTTATAGCTCACTCCCAAAATCCTCGAGGGACTGTGAACGAGCTGTAGGTGGTGGAGATGTTGGAAATAACTGGGCTAATATTTTTCTAGCTACCGAGACTTGCTCGGTTAGTGTAATGATCTTGGAGACCCACTATAAAGTGTTAACCAGATGGTATCGCTGCCGTACCCTACCCAGGGGTCCTTAATACTTGTTGGAAGTGCAACGAGGTTGTGGGAACAACGCTTCACATCTGGTGGGAGTGCCTTCTGGAATGTGGTGCTTCCTACCTCAAAAGAAGTCCTAGATAATCCGTCCATCTTGCTCCTTAATAGGATCACCACGTCCCTATCACAGAACAATTTTTTTTTTATTAAATCAACTCAATTATGCAGCAAAAGTGGTGATCCAGGTACATTGGTGGTCTCCTTGTCCTCTGACATTAAAAGGGTGGTTTGCAAGATTGAAATTTATCAGGAGTATGGATGACATTATCCTATCCTTTGATGACAAATTTGAAACTTATTGCACCCCTAGGGGCAGTTGGTTAGAATTCCCCGATCCTGTGGCATATACCTCCATACAACCCTCTCACCTTGATGATGATTGGAAATAGACCATACCCCTATCTCCTCACACCATGTCCCTTGGTTGACTCCGAGAGACCCTGGACTCTAAGCCACCGCATACACCACCCCTCTCCTCTTTCCCACCCACTTTCTTTCTTGCTGCCTTCCTGTTTGCAATCTTATTTTTGTTCAACCTCATCATGCATTTATCCATTTACCTATCCTATTGTAGTACGTTGCTTGTTGTAAATGTACGGCATTGGTCTATCTTCCTTTCAATAAAAAGATATTATGCAAAATAAAATGAGCCCTTAAAAAAGCAACAATGAGAAAATCCCTAAATAAATGCTCCAGTTCCACTGGCCGGATGTTTTTCTCATCCATCCCTGTCCTACACGTTCACATCGGCTCTTTCAGCCAACAGTTTGTCATCTTCTCCGGCCACTATCACCACTGACTCCGATGGCAGGGGGCAAAGCTGGTTACAGGGATACGTAGTAGGGAAGAGACGAGCTAGTACAGGAGGAAGTTCATAAGTCTGTGCCAACTCCTTTTCCGGACTTCTGTGTGTGCCTTCTGTGGATGTAGTGTGCCAGAGAGAGGCGCCCGTACCCAGACCGCGTTCCTGCAGAGATCCTGTGCACAGAGAGTCTGGATTACTTTGTGTTATTATAGGAAGAGAGGCAGAAAATAAAGATAATATAATAGCACAGAGTAAGGACCGTGCCTAGCTGGAATGGGGGGCAGTTGGGCAATGCCGGGCAGGACCTCTAGATGGCTGCCATGGGATCGGTCACTGGGCTACCTGCAGATTTCTCCTTTAAAATGTCCCTAATAGGCTACTGAGCCGAGACTCGCCCCCCAGGCTAAACATTGGCAGCCAGCCCCTGGTAAGAGCACTTGTTTTACATGGGCATCTCTTGAGTAGGGCGCAGGGCAGATGAATGGGCCCACCTGGCGTGAAACCAAGCCATCTGTGAGTGCCAAAACACCACCATTGAGAAACAGATACTGAGCTAGAATTAGCAATAATTAGCATCATACATATTATTGAGGTTCTGTTTCCTCTCACCTTCAACTGTGTTGTCCAAAACAAAGGAGAACAAGCCTCCAAGGAAGATCGGAGTGGTCAGAAGAGACAACAGAAAGATGTCTAGTGCCGGCCAGCCTGGAGAGAGACACGATCTCAGTGACTTGGGACTTGTAGTACTTAGTATCAGTTGGCCTCCGCTGGTTTATATCTCACCTGTATCCAGTTTTGCCGGCACCGAATCCAACCACCGCGGCACCAGCAGCGCCATGAACATAGTGAAGCCGACAATGAAGATGTTCCTTCCCGAGTCTATATCCGCATACTGGAAGAAGGAGACCCCACAGCCCACCGCGATGGAGAAGGTCAGACACAACGTACCTCCTGCAAGGAGATAGAGGAACCGTAACAGGTGAGAGAGCTACACTGTGGTGCTGTGATCAGACATTCTACAGATAGAAAGCAGAGAGGACGTTACACATGGTGGTGCCGGATTCATTAAGGAGCGTAAATGGCAATACGTTGCGTATAATGCGCGAAATTACTCTGTGTGTGCGAGTCAAACCAATACACCACAGAACGCAGAAACGCACAATTCATTTTCAAGCGCAAAGGACACTTACTACAGCCTACGATTTCATGGGCGGAACAGGGAGGGAACTGGACGTATGCACGTAGTCAATGTAGCGTCCGATTCAAGGTTTGGGCATCTCTAAGATACGTGTTGTATCACTTGCACCAGCTACAGGTCGGGTGTAAGTGCTGATTACTAGTGATGATAGCTGTGTATACAGCTAGAACATGTGTTTGCAATCAGGAGTAACTGTAAAAATGTATTTTATGTACAGTAGACATTGAAATCATCCTAATAAATATATTTAATTGGGAAAAGCCACAACAAGGCACCTGTTTCAGGCAGCAAGATATTTTTTAAAAGTAAATTTATCTAAAAAATAAATGTAAAAGTCTAAATTAGCGTTTTTGACACTTTGTGACTAACTCTGATAGTTACTACAGATGCTGGAACTGGTCGTGTTTAGATTCTCGAACCAGTTTGATGACTTTGTTGCAAAATGTGAAAATTCAGATTTTCTCTTTTAATTTTTTAACTATGGAAAAAATCGAGACAGTTGAACAGGTTCGACCAGGTGTGAGAGTGATGGACAGTGTTTGAGCCGGGTGCGTGAGAGGCGGGTGCGTGAGAGCCGGGTGCGTGAGAGGCGGGTGAGTGAGAGGCGGGTGAGTGAGAGGCGGGTGCGTGAGAGACGGGTGCGTGAGAGGCGGGTGCGGGAGAGGCGGGTGCGGGAGAGGCGGGTGCGGGAGAGCCGGGTGCGTGAGAGGCGGGTGCGTGAGAGGCGGGTGCGTGAGAGGCGGGTGAGTGAGAGGCGGGTGCGTGAGAGGCGGGTGCGTGAGAGGCGGGTGCGTGAGAGGCGGGTGCGGGAGAGCCGCTTCGCTCACATTTTGGTTAAATTTGAAATATCTCGGCTTTTTGGTTATGGCGAATCTCAAATGACAACTTTCGAACCCAGTGGTGTTCACAGTCCAATCTAAAATAAGATTCAATTTTTTTTTTTTTTAAATTATACATTTTTAAATAATGTTTATTAAAAAAAAAATTAAAAGGACTAATTCATACTTGTCTACTCTCCCGGACTTCCTGGGAGGCTCCCGAATTTCGGGGAGTCCTCACGGACTTCCAGAAGAATAGGCAAAGCTTCCGCATTTGCCGAAATTCACGACAGGAGGGGCTTAATTGTGTCATTACGCTCCGCCCCCTCAATTCAATGCCGTGAATTTCGGCTTTTAATAATGGGGGCCACGCCCTCCTCCTACCCCATGTCACGTGAGTTCTATTGGTGACTGTACCACTAACATGTAACTTGGAGGGGGGGGGGGGGAGGGATAAAATTTGATTGAATTTTAAACTGGTTAAAAATTTTCCAACATGTACATAACTTAAAGACATTGTGCCAAAAGGGGAGAACATAGTACATTGTGAGAGGGGGCATACCGTGGACTGCGGAAGGGATACTCATTAGGCCCTGAGACAGTTTTGGGGAGCAGCCCAGAAGAATGAACATTATAGCGCATAGCTGAGCTGAGTGGCGGGAACCCACCTGAAATGAAACAGATAAATCGGCGTTACCCACATGTAGACAAGGCTGAACTGACTTAGAAAAGCAGAAGTCTTCAACAAAAATCAACCGACATGGAATAATTGTCTTCGACAGTGGTGGGACACATGACCTCAATACATCATCAATAATGTCATGCCACCATTTTGTCGGAGTCTGTGCTGGCAGCCAGACAATAATCTGTGAGGACATCTGAACTGAGTTATTAGCTTGATTTTATGACCTCTTGCACCCAAGGCAGGTGCTGCCTCTACCACCCTATTGTCTCTGTCTTCTCCCTCTTATTTGCATAAGATGCCAGTGGTACTAGGGAGGGGATGGCAGAAAACAAGATTATTCAGGTTAAACCATCCAGTGGCTTCATACGTCAGCATTCTAGCATAATAAACGGCAATATTTAATTGCAACAGTACAAGTTAATTTGTGGTGATCTACAATTTACTGCTTCCCTTTAGAGAGAATTTATAGCATCAGCAATCCCGATAGGCGGCACTTTCATACAAAGTAGATGGATGTGTATAATTTCTGTCTATTGTATCCATAAATGTGCGTATATTAAGTAATTAAAAGCAGTAAAAAAATAACATAAATTGTACACTGACGGCACAGGCAGTAAAACTCTACCGGGGACTATTATAAGTTTTATGATACATCATAAAAATACCTTAATATACTCCCAGGAACCCATTAGGGCTGATAATTGCATTAATATCATATTGCGATAAATTACTAATTGAATATACAAGAATCCATAATAAATTACAGACTGTGTGATTGAATACTTGTTATTAGGAGTCCGTAGGGGCTGATACCTGTGTAATTCCTGTAATGCTGGCGCTGGGGATGTTGGAGCCGGCTCCGCACACACTGCCCAGGAGTCCGGACAGGACGTTTCCAACGCCTTCCATACTGATCCCCCGATTACACGCATGTGAAGGTAGCGGGTAGCAGCACAACATCCGAGCACACAGAATGTAACATCCAATAGAGGACAGGCTGGAGGTGAGAGTCATTGCCACGCCCGCACCGAGGGTCTCCAAACTTAGTTTAGGCCAACCCCAAGCACCTGTGTGGACAATAAGCAGACATGTCTATATTAAAGTCGTTTGAGGGTGTTTCTATTTAATTAACATTACAGGTCCCAGAGGGTGCTGGGTGGCAGGGCATGCTGGCACTTGTGGTTCCTCAAGCACTTCCATTATCTGGCAGTTATGTATGCGCTGGCACTTTTAGTACTACAAGTGCAAGCATGCTCCGTGTCTATGTCCTACTCTTCATATATGACCTCCCCAATTTCAGTCTCTGCCTGTGCACTGTGACAGATCAACAAGAAATTCTTCCTTAGTTTGCACAAGATCAATACATTTATAAGGGATAATAGGGCTGAGGTGCCCTCTTGCAAAATTAAACCACTGTAGCTGATGATATAAAGAAATGGCAGAGAAGCTCAGAAGGAAACTGGAAGCTACATACAAGCCATACCTTTAGGTCATTGTAACATGCTCGGCTTACGGAGTTATCCGTACCTAGAGTGGGGAATTGGAACCACGGTGTCAGTTCCGTAGAGTTGCCGCTAAGACCGTCGAAGGACACGGCTGCTTCCTCTGTGATAAATTCTGATACATTCTGAGATAGCCGAACATCGCTTGGAAACTCCGTTTGCTCATTAACCCAAAAACTGCAGACGATCCAGATGCAAGAAATAGGGAGGAACATCTATCGGGATCACCAGAGGAACAGGAAGACAATCAGCTCTTGTGTTTCATGATATAAATAATTGTTACTTGTGGTGTTTGGACTTACAGAGAGCATGCAGAGCACAGGGGCGAATCTCTTCGTCACTCCTTGTGTTCTCCTCCAGGTGTACAGGGGGAAGTGGAGAGACCGGAGGGTTTGTGACAACAATCCGGTAACTGCAATGAGGCTGTAATATACAAATATCATTGTAACAGAGTACAGCCTTTAGATGGGTGTAAAAAATGGGAAGCCCACGTTAAAAAAACGCTGGTGCACTTACCTCAAGGATATACCCCAGCTGGAGGAACACAGCAGGGCTGCAGGTTTATAACAAGAGAGTCCAATGATTGACAGTGCTGGGGCAATGACCATTGGGCCACAAGACTGCAAAATCCAGCCCCAGATTCCGGAGATCCCGGAGAGAATCTGCAGAACTCCCGAGATCACCAGAGCTCCTGACACCTGCACACAGGAAGAAGCCGATAGTAGAACGTACTAGTGACACATTTTGCGATAGAGATACGTGTTGTAAAGTGAGGGAACAGAGGTGGACGCAGGGAGGTGACTAGCTGACTGGAGTTTTGTCTGGGACTTTTTTGGAAAGATGGTGGTGAGTCAGGGCCGTCTTAACAACATTATGGGCCCCCGGGCAAAGCAGTGCACCGGGGCCCCTACATATATAGATATATATATAGATATAGATGTATAGAGATAGAGATAGATAGATGTACTTGCTCAGTGAACCTTCAAGGTTTCTTTTGCAGGTTTTTTCTTTTGCAGGATTATTTATTCTAATTAAGAGCCCTGCCTATGGGGTCCCCTTGCCCGTGGGGCCCCCGGGCACGTGCCCAATGGAAAAGATGGCCCTGTGGAGAGTGGATAATGGTGATGCTTCACAAAGGCCGTTGTCTCTGTGTCCTGTTATCCTAACACCATAATCAACCTCTTCCTCTCTAGTTGGGTAAGGAAGAGGTACATCCAGGACACAATAACTAATGACATTGCACTCAATCCCACTGATTCATTCATTAGGGATATGTATTATATAATGTCCATGTTGTAAAGTTATCATGAAACCTTAATAAGCTGCTTCGAGATGTACTGACTTCAGTTCTCTATCTCTTGGATGATGCAGCAGGTGTAGGGCTGTGTCAATAGTGCGGCAGCCTCGAACAGCAGAATGTTAGAGGCGGCAAAATGTAACTAGTGAAACATTCTGAATTAGAGCTTAGAACCTTGCAGAAAGATCTAGTAATGATGTGAGGTTAATATCTGTGCTTTATTGTGTACTCTGAACACCGCTTCCGGCAATAAAGCGACGAGGTGCAGCTTTGAGACTTACTAGATGCTCACATTGCTCCAAGACTGTCAGTCCGTCATGGGAATCAGTACATACATGTATCCTGTTTACATAGAGCCTTTCGGAATACTAATTTTAGTACCAGTTACTATGTGTGTTTGGCTACTGTTCATTATGGGCCTGATTCAGCAAGGAAAGCAAAATAAACGCAACCTGCATTTTTAAATCATCACACGTAATTTTCGCGCACGTCCGCCCATATTCAAGGACAAGCAGAGCTCAAGAAACATTTCCATTGGAATAACGGGCTAAGTATGCTCTGTGGTACTTGCCGTATGCAGACAGATGGAACAGACTGCAGGATACTCACAATGCATATGTGCAATATAAAGTACTATCTGAATGCATGGGAAAAATTAAATCCATTAACACCTGTTTGTACTGTAATCATTACTAAAAATAATTTTTAAAAAAAATATATTGCAATTTTTTTTTACATGAAATACGTCAGGATGTTCTTAATGCGCACTGTACATAAAATGCATTTTTACAGTTTGTCTTAATTGCAAACACAGGTTTTGGCACATATATGTGTAGCCATAACTATCAGTCAGTAGGTGCACCTGACCTTTGCAGCACCCGGAGGCTTGTCCAAAGGGGAAAGAGACCGTTATAGACAAGATACCACCTACTGCGACGCTTACTAGCACATAACATCCATGTTGGTCTCTGACTGTTGCTCCATGTTTTACTGACCTCTCTGATTGGCTGGAAGTCACTCTGCAGTCGCTCACATGACATCCCCGTGCAATTTGCTGATCCCTGGACATCTAGGATGGAGAGGTTAATGACATAATAATATGTACATACAATTTCCTATAATATAGTCTATACTTCATTACATAACTTTCTGCAGATCGCTAACATTCAGTGCTGCTCCGTGTATTCTATTTCACTGCCCAGAGAGTTCCATACTCTGTGGAGTGACTTTGGCCAGTGAAATCCTATACTTAGATTCTTTATTAACAGATAGGGTTCTGCATAGTTAAGTTTTTATAGCAAATTGCTATTGATTTAGTCTCATAAATAATCGGACATTATTATAATT
Source organism: Mixophyes fleayi (assembly GCF_038048845.1). Classification (NCBI taxonomy): domain Eukaryota; kingdom Metazoa; phylum Chordata; class Amphibia; order Anura; family Limnodynastidae; genus Mixophyes; species Mixophyes fleayi. Next base: position 145,412,384 of record NC_134408.1, on the reverse strand, counting down.
AATTCACATTGACGACTTTATTACATCATGAATATTGTAATGTTGTCTTGCCGTAATTTTAATGCAACTGTTGCATTAAGGGGTTTGAGCTACAATTTTCTTTATTGCCAGATTTCTATCCATACCTGGACCATAATTCTGCTAGTCCTATCCTAGACAATGGACTTCATTGTGGCCAAAATATTTCAAATTGCATCAGACTGACAGATAAATATACTACGTACCCGCTGGCCAACCCTACTTCGGACTAAGTGCAGAGTGTAATTGACTTTATCTTAAAGAAGAGCATATAACTCTAACCATAACAGTCTATGGTGCCTAGTATGGAGTGTATGGAACCCACTAGATAACCTATGTCTCACGGGAAGTTATTCAGGTAGCAGTTGCAAGTGACAGCTATTGGAGATGAAAGGAATGTGTATATAGTTCAAGCGCCTTGGTAAGGAGTATCTGTATAACTTAGTTATGGGCTGAATCCACTCCTACTTATTAGACTTTAGTCTCATAGCTTTAGATGTCCGGGTGAGACTTACCGAACCCGTATGTAGTTCTGTTAACAGCTGAGTATTTGCTGAAGATTATGGCTGGGACAAGTAGTTCAAAGGTGGGAGCTTGCACCAGAGGCAACCTAGGAAACAGGGAACAGTGTATAAATAGTTATTTAATAAACACTCAGTCTACCATGTAAGCTGATTTTCACGCAAGAGTTACTAAATATCTTTACAAATATTTATGTAGACATTTCAGGTTTTCCTTGGTATGGCACCAATACGGTGAGGACCAGTACACAACTCCCCCAAACCTTCGCCATGGGCATCAGTCTACCTTCCCCTGAGGCTGAGTAAGGCACACTATTCCCCAGCCAATTTAAGGGTTGCCCAGTCTATTGTTTCAGAACTGATATACTGTATCCACAGTAATAACACAGTTCATATATTATCTCCATACAGCATGACTGTCCAATTGGCAGCCCTTCAAGGCTTTTCTCTGCACCCAATGTCCTTGATCTTCTACATAGATTTTACTGTATTGCATAATTTTTTTAAAAAAAATAGTATTAGGCTCTGGGGCACATAACTCTCATATCTGTCCCCCCATATATAACCTGGGCAGCCCAGTCATAGAAAATAAAAGGTGTATTTCCCTTTTATTTTTTAGATTTTGAACCATCGTTGCTCTCAGTGAATATCGATTTACATTTTCCTAGTTTCTGCTCTATGTTCACTCCCTTGGCCTTTGCAACACTGTCCATTCCTGGTTTACCTCCTACCTCTCTGATCATTCCTTTATTTTCTCTACCTCTGGTGCCTGTTCCCCTCCTGTTCCACTCTCTGTTGGGGTTCCCCATTGCTCAGTTTTTGGCCCATTACTTTTCTTTCATTACACTTCCTCGCTTGCCCATGACAATCTAATCTAACTTTTCTCCCTTGACCTTTCTCCCACCCTCCTCTCCCGTGTGTCCGACTGCCTCTCTGCCATCTCCACTTAGACGGCTGGACGCTACCTCAAGTTTAACATATCCAATATTGAGCTTGTCATCTTTCCACCACCTACTGGCACATCCCCACCTCAGATTTTCCTTAAGGTTGATGGGGCCGCCCTCTCCCATTTTCCCCATACAATGTTGGCCCCCTGCCTCGGAATCATGATTGACTTCACCCTCAATAACTTTCGCCACATCCAATCACTTGCCCATTCCAGTCCCTTCCACCATTGCAACATTGCCAAGATTCAACCTTTCCACTTCCTGGAGGCCACCAAGACCATCATCCATGCTCTTGTCATCTCCCGCTTTGATTACTGCAATCTTCTACTCTGTCCCTCCTGAAATCTGGGCTGTATGCGGTGTCACAAATAATCTTCACCTCCCAATGTTTCTCTTCCATTATGCCTCTCTGCAATATCCTGCATTGGCTCCTCATTCCCTCCAGAATACAATTCAAGTTGCTTACCCTCTCTTATAAAGACCTCTTTAATGCCCCCCTCCTACATCTCCGATTTTGTCAAGAAATATTCCCGTACTCGTCCACTATGTTGTGTCAATGACTTTCACCTCTTCACATCATCTATCACCACCTCACACTTGCTTGCCTGGCCCCACAATACTCTGCTCATGCTCCACCTGCCCCTTTCACAGCACCTAACTCTATAAGAGGTTAAATGATCGAAATCAGTTCAAGTGTTTTTTATTTAAAACACAAAAATATTAACCATTCTGATAGTCTATTGTTGTTTCAAGCATGACTTACTCATCATTTATAATATTGTGAGATTTTGTTAATTACAAGCTCCTTATTTTTTTAATGATTGTAATATTTTTTTGATGGCGATGCAGGAGATGCAAAATAGAGGAACATCCATGGGCAGCAGTATAGCACCCTCATTTCCAATAGTTTTTTGTTGTTAAGTAATAGCATTCAAATCAGATGTAGTTGGAATTTAAATATCTCCTTGAGATGTTTTTGTCTTCAAACAGTTACATAACATTGTTACTGTGTTACGTGATCTATTCATAAACAGCAACGTTAATCCAGCTAGTGTCTGTGTTAATCCAGCCAGTGTCTGTACATTCCTGACCTATTTCCCTTATTCATTATTATGTAAAAAGAAAAAAAAACTGCAAAAACAATTGCGGACACTCCAGATTGTGTAATGAAATCACTATCCAGCACTAATTATAAATTAACTTAAACTGAAAAAAAAAAACATGGTAGATATTGCATTTCAGACATACATTAATGTACTCTACTTACAGACCATAACAGAACAAGCCCATCAAATAGCCACACAATTGAATAAGAGAAGCTTGTACCTCTGGTTTTGAGTGACAGTGAGTGTGCACCAAAACTATAATTAATGTGCAACATAAAATATTACATTAGTATAATATTTAGCATATAAAATCATATACCGCTAATCATCTTGTAATTTTAATGTTCATTTTGATCATCAAGAGCCTCCTCCTATGTTTTTCCAAGTTTCTCACCAAATAATCCCACATAAAGAAGGGAGACAAGAAGAGACATCGGTGCCCCGATAGTGTAATACTTTAAGAAATATTTAATAAACAAAGGATAAAATAAATTTACATTTCATAAGTGTTTACATGCACATCAAGGTTTATTTAAGTTCAAATAGATGTCCTCCGCTCGTGGTCCGTATCGCGGTTAAACTCCGTACAACTTCCGTGTTTGGAATAACTTGGTATGAGTTACCCCCTCTATGCTGTATAAATCCACCTTTTGAGCAATATATTTGTAGCCAATGTTGCTAACAGTATTTTTCTCGTTATCTTCCTCCTGTGTTGTAATAGGTGGATTTATACAGCATAAAGGGGGTAACTCATACCAAGTTATTCCAAACCCAAATTGTCATTTCTAAATATTCCTTTTCAAGACATCATTGTTCTTTCGACTTTATATTTCTCTTCTTGCAGAATCCTCCAAGTTCCACAGAATGTTGCTTACTTTCTACATCATCTCTTCATATAACACTCAAAGATCTCTTCCTTTAAAAACAACATAAACCAACCCCCATCCCAATATCATGCCTGGAGACCTTATGCTGGGGTTGACCTACACATCTCATTTTACAAAGTTATCCTATGTTCTTATATAATTCTATCAGCTTCTATATTGTACATATTTCAGATCAGTCAATTTTAACAAGGTTGTATAATAACTTAATAAACTTAATCTGTAATACTAAAACATTTTTTTATAGGTTTGCTTTGATGTGGTATATATTGTATTACTTGCACTGTGGCGGACTCAGAAGAAACATTGATGTCCTTGTTTATTAAACTGCAAGATTAAAATCACAAATTTGTCTCGTTATAAACCAAGTGCCACTTAGTAATCATCTATCACTGTACAGGAATTCCCAACATTCTACTCCAACTATTAATGAAATTAATTAATGTGTCTGGTTTAATTATAAGGTTTTATTATCAAGGACAGATGACAACATTACCTGTGATACATTATTGTATCATAGAAATAACATTGTTGTCTTCTCAGCTAATGCACAATAAGACACTGAACGTTATAATACATTCAATCAGTGTTTCTGGAGTAATTGCCAAGGAGAACCGTACTGTATCTTGGCTCTACTTTGAAACATTTCCTGTGCACTGCTGTTATTAAGGCTTTTAGTGCTATTACATAATTAGGGGTCTTGAGATGAAAACCGAGCCACACCCAAATCACTGACTTGATTTCCAAAAGTGACGCCATCTCAGGAAGCTCTGCTAGTATTACAATGAACACACGTAGAAATCCAGATTTGCTCATTTAGTAACAATGAAGTTTTGCTCATAGGGAAAATTTTGGGGTCATTGATCTCTCAGGCTGTGGAAGACAGTTATTTGCATGGATTGGGACAACCCGTTAGCTTGAACCTACCTTAAAATGACACATGAAAGATCAATCAGTTTTCCTACCCATGCTTTAGAAAAGGCTTTGAACCAAAATACAGTACCTTGTTCCCAGAGCGCACTGTAAGCTGGTGGCAATGCCGCAGGCAAACAGGCTGCTGGCCAGTAGACGACTCTGATCAGGTGGTGCCAAGGGGCGGCTCTGTAGAAGAAGGCTGTGGCACGTACATAGCAGAGAAGCCTGGACCAGGAGGTACTAAAGGTAGAAAGGTCATAATAAAATATATATCAATCTAACCAGAATAGGATAATTGGAAACAATCATTTTGTCCTTCAAAAGTGTTCTGGTGAAATTACACAAATACCTGAACAGAGTTCTCACTCCGGCCTCTAACAGCACTTATCACCTGAGATCTACTTCCAGAAGTCAGCTAATGGTTCCTAAATTCAACAAAAAAACCTAGACTCTCTGCCGCCTCCTACTGGGTTTCCCATTTTTGTTACTCAATAATGTTTAATGCCATTTTTTAAAAAAATTTAGTCACAACTGTTTTTGTTGTATCCAGGACATACTTGAAATTAGAGGAGACTGTCGTTTCTTCCAGGCAAAATACTTTACGATAAATAAATAAAATAAGTAACTATGACATAAGTAAGCAATATGTAGCTGTATGTTGGGGTAATAGAACAACGGAACGTGTGATATCATCCCACTGACTTCACTGTCAGGACCGTTGCATATGAATGGTCATGAGACATACGTAGTTATTCATAATGAAAGAGGAAAGAAAACGCTGGTTGACATGGTATACTGGGACTTGCAGTTCCACATATTCTGCAGAGTGACATAAGCCTGATATAACACGTTTGTCTATCCTGATAAAGGCTGATAGTGCCCCCAAAAGTGTATGTTGTGGCTTTCTCTCATTTTTAATAATTCATCCACTGTACATCAAGTCTGCATTTTAGGTGTAACATTTAGGCGCCGGCTCAAGGCTGTATTTAGTGTTGGCGCTGCCCTACGCACCTATGCGTGAATACAAGCTAAATTAATGAATTTACACCCCAACTTTCCAATGTCACCTTAACCAGTGCCCCTTCTTCCATAATCTTTACTGGGGGGAAACATAAAATGAAATACACGAAAAGGAAAACAGTTAATAATATGAACATAATACTATTTCTACACCGCCTCATTTTAGAGTGAGGTATTAGCCATGTGCCTAGTTTGGCTATACAGTGAATTCAGCCCTGAGGTAGATATATATGTTGAACCAACTTATGGTTAAAAAACAGTAGTTTTGAAATACTTTCTCTTGGTTTAATTAACCCCAAAAGACAATCCTGTGTAGTATAAACTCTGCAAGCTGGAACCCCCTGGATTCTAGTGTATAACAGGTCGACCTTTACTTACTTGAAGTGCAAAGAGGAAGCTGAGCAGCCAAGGTGGGGTGTCATGTAGCCTGTAGGAGGATTGCCGTGAAGCTTTGGTTCCACAGCAGATCATAGACATCTCGGTGGCCGGCAGCAGTGACGTCTATGTTGCACATGAAGGGAAACGCTGTGCCCACTGATTCTTGCAGATAGTACAGAGATGAGCAGGACGGTCACAGGTGAAAGAGTCTCTCTCAATGGCCAGGATGAACCGACAACCTTTGTCTGTTTCTCGTAGACCCATCTCCAGTCAGTCATTAACCTTGGTGTTACACTTGCTTGCCCAGGGGTTTTCTAATAACCTGATTCTCTCGTGCAAGTTACATGAATGATCTCAGAACCCTGTCACCCAGGCTGGAGCTGGAGAACCGGTTATCCCAAGGGGAACTTAGAGTATAGGCAATGGAAAAACAATTTCTGTGGTGGCGGTTTTCATACTGCTTCAATAAATAAGGTGATACCTGACCATATTTTTTATAACACATTTGTTTCACCTTTGTCTTAAATACAACAATTTAATATAGAAGAGCAGTATAATAATGTATATGTGAAAAAAAAATCAAACTTACCATTATAATGTATTTTTCTTAAAAAATGTTGACATCACCCACTGATTCCTGTTCAGAGCGGCATTGCCAGAAAAGAGCCAGGTACACAAGGAGCCTGCAGAACAAGGGGCAGTAGGGTGGCATAATTTGGGTGGCAAAGGCACATTGGCACTCTCAAATTGTACAAGACCATAATCCCTGGCTGCACCGTGGCTAGCATTGCTACCTCGCAGCGCTGGGGTCATGGGTTCTGTTCAAACCAGGGCCCTATCTGTGTGATGTTTGTATGTTCTCCCCATGTTTGTGTGGGTTTCCTCTAAGAGCTGCGTAATATGTACGAATCATATAAACTGCTCCTTTATTTGCAGGTACGCTTTACACAAAAATGATGTTGCACCATGCACCCAAAAAATGCCCCTTATCTAAGTGCCATAGTGCCTCAGATGGGGAGCAACACTAAGTCCCCTGTACTGCATCACCCTGCCATTATTACTGTGACAAGGTATTCAGTGACGTACAGTCGTATAGGCGTCATCCTCTCATAGCAACAAGTAAACAGCTTGGGCAGAATTTTTGGCACATGGACAACATTCTAGTAGCTGGACGGGTATTTAATTATTCACACAAGATTCTCGGCCAGCTGTTACACCGGAAGGAATGGCTCCACTGATCGCTTTGTCTGTGAACCGTCAGATTCAAGACAGTTCCAAAAACTCCCAGCAGGACCCAAGATAGGTCGCTGGGAAACCAAAATACTCTGCCCAGTTATCTGACATTGAGGATGGGTTATGAAAGCATTAGGCCAGCGGTATTAGACAATGCACTGACTGATCTATCAATCGCACAGTGTTCTGTTTTCTGCGGTTGATTCAGCCCTGGAAACAGCCACTGAGATACCAAACGCTAGTCACAGGATTATCTGGTATGGAAAGTCCGATTGGGGCTTTTAGGGTCATTCTATGTTTTACCATTTTATAATTGATCATTGGTCATAAGATGGACTCTAGTTCAATAATATAAATCCTGCAGGTAACGTCTTGGGCACAGGGATAAACTTGTCGATTTTATAATCATCTAACCAGCATTTTTCATCATATCTAGTTCATCAGTCAATAACCTTAAAGGGCCACTAAATCCTAAAATACATCATGATTAGAAATGTAATGAGACATTGTAACATTCTCAAATATACTGTATATCTAAAAGCATCAATGCCTTGATAGAAAAAATAATGAGTGTGAGCTATTACTCTCTGATATCATAGATTTCAGATCTTGAGAGACTTCAAGAAGTGCCCCTCAATATACCTAAAAGTCAAAGTCAAATATTCCCCTAAAATCGAAGATTAATCTCATATATCTTTACTTCCCACGATCCCTTCATAGGCAAACTGAGGGGTGGTTTCCTAGTGCCTGGAAACTCTGCTTGAAAAGGGAGAGCTGCGTGCACCTAACAGTAGTTGCCCATGTATATTATGGGGATTGGAGCCTCTGAAGTTTGGTATTTATTGTTTATTGTTCAGTTATGTCTTACCCTGTATAGTCAACCCTTGTGGTGCCAAACAAATAAAGGATAATAATAATAATAATAATAAAATAGAAAGAGTTGGAGAGCATCCAAGCACTGTCTAATATTATAGCCACGCCCCCATGTATGCTGGTCACGCCCACTAGCGGCATGGTGTGGAAACGCCCCTCTACAAATCCTGTGTTTTACATAAATATTTTTGAGTGGTATTAGTAGATCTTTTCTATAAGGCAAATTATATTTTATGTCCTTTAAAGGCGGGTGAAGAATTTAATATATTTGCCTACAGAGCTGACACTCACCTAACAACCCATATTTAGGCCATCAGAAAACTGAGACCTTGGATAGGGATTGTTCATGGCACATGCAATATTTGGGAGGCATAAAGAGTACCTAAAGAACAAGTTCTCCTACTGGAGTTGTGTAATACCCTGCAAATCACAAGTATATTACTGCATGCACTCATTCAGAAAACTACATTTCCCAGACTGCCTTTGGGAAGTTCATTGCAAATTGCGTCGGCCAACTTTAGGTGGACAAACTAGAAACTAGAGCCACAGACTGCAGTAGAAGCATTCAAAGACAGTTAGACACTGCAACAAGTTACAAAAAGACAGCGAAAAACAGACATTTTGGTGCCAGAATTTACTAGAAATCTCCAGGATAGTCTTGGGGAAAGGGGAGGAGCCAAAAACAGACTACTGGAGGCTAGTGGGTGGTTGCGGTGAATTGTCCTGTGTGACTGCTGCCTGAGATAATGGAGGATCTACCCACAAAGAGCCATTGAATACTGCTGCTCGACTAAAGCCTTGAGAAATGTTGGCAGCTAAAGTACCAGCTTTAAAATCCAGCCTAGAGAGAAGCATCTTTGGAGTGAAGGAAAAAACAACAGCCCTGACACTGCCATCAGGTGTCAGCAGGACTTATATGAAGACAGATACATTTATAGTTTATTTTGTTTTGCTATGTTCAAGTTATTACAGTGAAACAAGTGAGACATCAAGTTGTTTTATTAAAACCTCTGACCGGGACTGCAGCATTGCTATTGAGAGGTTATACTGCTGTCTGAAGGAAGAGATTATTTCAGCCAAATCTGCTGTATTTTTAAAGTTTATCAGCCAGCTGAAGCAGTGTGCTAGGGGCATAGAGAGAAACAATTTGTCACAAGGGTGTGTCTATATTGCATCAGAAGTTTTATCCTATTGTGAAATTGCCTGAAATGGTTACTGGGTACAGAATTGCAAGTTGTTTAACTCTACCGTTGCTGGGAGAGATCTGCTTATTCCAATAGATGGATTACTAAGTGAAGATTGTGTCCCTTACACTGGAAAACATGTATTTGTGCAGAATTACTGTTTCTTACACCAAGCTCAGGAGTCATGTACATCTAGTCGATTACTCATCCTTTACAAGTTAATAAGCTTTATGTGGCCAGCAAAACTTTGCTTTAACCTACGGATTACAATTTACCCCTGTGGGTTCTATTTATTGTAAAGTGACCCCAGCCTACAGTCATTTCTAATAAAGCATCTAACCTGATCAAGTTGGATTAACTCTTGTGGCATCTCTACTGATTTTTTGGTGATATCTGGAATCTGTATAATTGCACTAAAAGTCTATTGTGATTGATTTGTCTAAATAATCTGCTGCAGCAGCACTTAGTGTAATTGTCTAATTAGGGTTAGCAACCGATAGTCTTTCAAAAGTATTTATCCGGTGAAACCCATTTCACTGAAGCACTTGTACCTCACTTCCCAGTGAGATATTCAGCGACCTATGTGTTGTAGTAATTTTTGCTTGCATATTGTTGCTATTGCTGAAACAAGATTCCTAAATTGTTATTTATTTTGTGACAACTTGAATAACATTGCATATTGAAGGTCTCATGGCATTATTTACCTACACTACTACTACTTATCTGCCGCTGTGTTAAAACCTTACACCACAAGCAAAGAGAATAAACCCACGTTTTTATGCAATCTTAGCCACGTGTACCTTGTTTTATTCCAATGCTACTGGGAGGACCTTTGTCTCTTTACTATACCACCGGGCCTGTGGAATGCTAGCTTACACTACTTCTGGGGTGCCAACCATACGCCCCATTAAAAAGGGAATTTACCTATCAATATCACATATGTAATGCAATGCTTGAGAAATCATTTTAGTTTTATAGTTTGCTGAGAATCTGTGGTTAATCTTTACTGAAGAAGAGAAAAGAACGAAAGAAAAAAGTGACAGTACTGTCATTCTGAAAAGTGCATCGTAGTTTTATTTTTTGAAAGAGCAGCAGAAGGAGGAGGGGGGGAGGTTAGTGCAGAACCAGCAGATCCTGTCACTCACAGTGATACAGTTCCAAAGTCCCAGAACTCTCAGTGACATCACAGAGCTTATTTTATAACCAGTGTTTACTGCAGGCCTAATGCAAAACTACAGTTGTTGACTCGACTTGTGAATAGAAGCACAATGGGCCTCATTCATTAGTGAACGCAAACTGTTCGCAACTTGCGCTGCATATTTTAAGCAAAAATCAGGAAGATTAGTAATGAGCAGTTCAACAGGCAACGGACCTCTAGATACGTACCAAGATGAATCGGTTCAGAAAACCACTTACGTAACGCAAAAAAATACACAACATGGAGATGCGAACAACTACGGATATGAAGTAGAAAGTTCAATTCAGAATACGAAACTGTTCAACTATTAAACAGGCACATAACAACATTTTCAAATAGAGAAGCATTATTATGGCTCCAATAATATTTCATACAGTTAACATAAGACAGAGAAAACTTCTCATGAACAACAAACATGAAAACAAAATATAAATGATAACTATAAATATCATACATCAACTGCTGAAATTTAGAAACGTTTCACAATGTTTTCTTTAAAATGGAAAAAAGAAAAAGAAAAAAGATTACATAAAAAAATAAAAATAAAATAATAATGGTTTGTTCAGTGAGAAGTGTATGTAGGTCTAGTATTGTCATTTTTGTGACCAGGGGGACAAGAGTGGATTTTCACTCTTAGCTTTCTCTGCACTGCCGCTGTTAGCTATTTGGAGTTAGACATGACCCTGAGCTTGTCTAGGTATTGCGCATGGATTTCATGAAAACGCTGCATACAACAGAGTATTGTTCTTACGTATCCTGAGGTAGACGCCCATTTTCGTTACGCCACAACTGTATCCACCCATCGCACACCCCTTTTTACTTAAAAAAACGCAGGATTTCATAAGTGATGTTGCATACAAATTCGTTATTATGTTAAGTAATAATTTTTACTTAACTCGCAGTTTTGCGTACTTATCTCCCACTTGTGGGCATGCGGTGTGTTTTTGCGCACGATCCGCACAAAATCGACAGATACGTCCGCAGACGAATCAGGCCCAATACTCTCAATTTTACCATTACTGTTGCAATTTGCACAAGTTAGCCAAAGGGTTGTCCATTAGCGGCAATCGGTCCTTATTTTCAAATAATTCCCTCCATGTAGCAATTTAGTATGGGCCCCTCCACTGTGATTCCTATCGCTTTCTAATCATCAGTGATGGGCTGCTCTGTCTGTAAAATTAAGCAGAAAATAAGTCTCCTAGCTGAAGAACAGTTGTTGCCGTCCTGTCTGGTACCAGATTCAATGCCCACTCACATCCACGCCCGATATGAATTACTTGCTGGAAAATCCCTGTAAATAGTGATCTGGTAATAAAGTTACACTAAAATAACCCTGTGTACAATGACAGTATAATGTTACTGCACAGATAATGTAGTTTTACATTGAAGTCTACGTGTGTCATACAGAAGGAAATGCAAAAAATTTTAAAAGTAAACCCTGACCGTTCACAAATGTTCTCAGTCTAGGCATAAAAAAATCAAAACAAAACTATTACATCCCAGCAAAAAGTGACATTAATCTCATATCGTGATGGAGGTTGTAGTCCACTACGATCTACCTAAACCAGTGATGGGCAACACTTGGCACTTGGCAAACAGTCACCTGCGGCCCCCAGTTCCTTTCAGCTTTATACCCCCGGTCTTCTCTTACCAATAACCTGCCTACTATACTTGTAGCCCCCACGTCGTACACAGTCTGTGCTATGTGCTCTCCCTCCTTATTCTGCGGGAAACAGCTCCGGACGTGATTTCTGAGTAATTGAAGTTCATTGATAAGGAAAAGCAGGAAGTTTTGGGCAGGGTGGTATTAATAATTACCAATGAACACCCTGTACAAATCCAATGACCATTAATTAGTGGCTGAACAATTAGTCACCAATTAGAGGTCATTAGATTAGTAGCACGAGGTGACTAGTACACCCAGTAAGGACTGCATTGGGGGCATGCGCGGACGTTTTGAGTGGCATGTGGGATTAGGTGGGTGGTTAGAGTGCCGTGGTGAAGTCTGACGGGAGTTTCGTAGCACATCTTGGATCTGAGAACCTCTGGGGCATTTTAGGTTTAAGGGAAGTATTTTGTTGCAAGTGAGAGATTTCTAGATGACACGTGTGGGACCACATAGTGAGATGTTTGGACTCGTGCGAATAAAGCAGAGAGACACTCGGCATCCACCCCTCTATCTGCATAATATGATCCGTCTCCTACTCACTGCCTTACAGTCTATTTGCATTTATTCTTTTTGTGCGCTTGTTTCACATAGGTTATTGAATGATGCGCATGCACATTTATGCTAATAGGAACATAGCTATATAAGCCAGACAAGGTATTCTTAAATGACACAACGTGGAATCAGGGGTAAGTGAGGACAGGATGTCGAGCTTAAACAATTGGTGTACGCATGGATAATGTTATCAAATCTCTCCTGGTTAGTCAACCAGGTCATTGCTATACAGGTATCCCTGTATTAGACTCCTAGGCACCTTCCCCATCGGGATCTAACAGTCCCCAATCACCCTGGGGGAGGCCGTCAGGGTTATGGCTTATCACTGGACCACCTATCATAACCTGGCTACTGCCCCTAGTCCGCCCACCGTGAGCTCCACCACCATGGGAATACTTAAGGGTATATAACCTGTGCTTTGACTGTATAGAGAGTGTTCGTAGACTAGGAGCTGTGCTTCTTTCCTACCTATGAAGAATCTAATCGGTCCGGTGATTGTATATCCACTAGTCTGTATTGCCATCTACGGAATAAACTGTGTTTTCGTTGAAGAAACTGCCTATGTGATCTCAAGTAGGATGTGTGATCCTCACAGCATGTAAGGGAATGAAGGTCATTTTGTGGTAAGTGGGGGTCTGAGGGCATGTGGGGGAATTTGGGGACAAGTGGGGGGTTCTGAGGGCATGTGGGGAAATTTGGAGACAAGTGGGGGGGGGTCTGAGGGCATGTGGGGGGATTTTGAGACAAGTGGGGGATCTGAGGGCATGTGAAGGGATTTTGGGACAAGTGGGGGGGGGGGTCTGAGGGCATGTGGGGGAATTTGGGGACAATGGGGGGTTCTGAGGGCATGTGGGGGAATTTGGGGAAAGTGGGGGGGGGGGTCTGAGGGCATGTGGGGGGATTTTGGGACAAGTGGGGGGGTCTGAGGGCATGTGGAGGAATTTTGCAACAAGTTGGGGGACTGAGTGGGATGAGGAAGGTTTGATGAGCATGTGAGAGGTGTTTTAGGACACATAAGTGACTGATGTTGGGCTGTTTTTCTTATTATTGAGATTAAGGGCAACGTGAGCCTCTTTTGAAGTACAGAGGGCCCCATTTGTGACCCTTGCAGTGTATCCATCACTGACTTATCACGTATGATGTGTCTAGATGCATTTTAAAAAATGTTTGCAGCTAAGGAATCTCTACAAAAACATTGAACACAATACAGAGTTATGCATAAACTGCATTACTTGGGGCTGTACACTTAGGGAATATTATATATGCTAATTTACGTTTCCTACAAAATCTCAATGAGACATATATATATATATATATATGAGACATATGCGATGGCTACGCACAATGTAAACAGCAGATATCACGTAATGACGAGTCCTGCTCTAGTGTCATGTTCTACACAGCACAGATCTGGGCTCCTCTCCAGAGCTTCTATCAGGAAACAACAAATACATTTTCTTGAAACGGGAACAATTCCGTTATTTCTCCACCCCAACCAAGGTTCCGTGATCAGGAGATATCCTGTAATAATCACAATGAATAGCCAGAAAATTAAACTGAATTCACAGCCTGAAGCCCCGGAGTATTTTCTTGATCCACTCTTGAGAAGACTCTGTGAAGGTCCCTTCTCAGATGATCGGATACCACCAGGCGCTGACTGACAGCGAGCGCTCACTATGGTTTCCAATCTCTCATCCTGTCCTGGTGGTCACGTAGCTCCGGCCTCTACCCCCCAAAATGTCCTATCAAACTAGTCCAGGAAGCGGCGGCTGGCTTCACATGCACCCCTGAGCGTCCATCACAAGGAATTGCGATCTATACCTGCAAAGACAGAAAAGTCGTGATACGCAAAAGGCGGCTTTAACAAACGTACTCACAGAAAACACCGTAACGGAAGCAGCATCGTAAAAACCCACAAAGCAGGAAACAGAGATCAGAGTGACACTCAGAGATTGGGGAAAAAACTATCCTCAAAATATTTCTTTCAAAACGTTAATCCGTTTTCCGCAACATATTGCAAAAATATTTTGACCGCTTCCTATGCAGCTGCAAGGAATGACATGCAACGTCACACATATTGTCCAATGTCTGTTTGCAAACAAAGTGGTTTACAACAGACATATACAAGTGGGATAAAAGAATTGCATGTGTAGGGGAGAGAGAAGCAAGGCCCAGGACACCTGACAGAGCAGCAGAGATAAGCACAATCTCAGGCAGTACACACAACCTCCACGGCAGCAGAAGTGCAGCGCTCGGGGCCTCCAAGGTGCAAAGTGCAGAGTCGAGCTGTGCAGACAATCTCTCACACTGACGTTTGCTCCTGCCAAGTGATGACGGGGGCGTACCTGTGCCTTAGAGAGGAGAAGGAGGTGCAGGGTGAAGGATGAAAAGAGCCTTCGCAGGGTTAGGAATTAAGGGCATCAATACCTGCAGGGGTTAAGACCAGGGCTTGGAGGATGTCGGAGAGAGACACAATCCCGCAGGGGCGATGGTCTGCGTCCACCAGGACCAGTCGGTGGACCTGTTGAGGAGGAACACAAGAGTGAAACAGAAGAGAGGGAGATATCAGAAGTGTGAAGGAGAGATCCAGGATTAGGGTCAGGCATAGTAGACATGTGCCTAAAGGCAGTAGAGGAGGCGGCTTTTGCTCTACACAACACGTATTTATTTTTTTTGTTTCTATCGTAGAGAAAAATGTACTGAGAAGACCTTGGGCACATCGACATTTGTGATTGGCATGACCGCTCTCTATGTGGCGCGACCACACCCACCCAACAGAATGCCTTCGCCAACTCTGGTAGCGCAAACACTTCTCCCCATAGGGATATTTTAACAATGTCGAGAGGCACGGCATAACTGAAATATGGCTCCTCTGTTCCTCTAGTAAATCCTACAGACTTAGTTAACTTATTTTGCGGCCTCTTCAAATGAGTAACAAATCATTTTAAGGGAACCTCTAGTCTACAGGCTCCAATGAGGCTGATTCGGCCTTGCCGGTAATCGTTGCCTAATGCAGACAGTATCTAAAGAAGGTCAGTGGGAAATCATTGTCCATAAATATGGTTGATAAAAATATATATAAACATTCCATTGGCAAAACTTATTGATGTTAAACATTTCTAAATGTATAAAAAAATTGCATCTTTAGGTGCCTGATTTAGGAGAGCAAATAATTTAATTAAAATGCACAAAGATACAGGGCGCCATGGACCGACCCAGATGGATGAGACCTGATGGATAATGTAGGGACGTACCTGTATATAACTGTGTAATGTACAGACGTGTATATAATGTACTGACGTGTATATAATGTACAGACACGTATATAATGTACACACGTGTATATAACGTACAGATGTGTACATAGTCAGTACCTGTTCTCTTACTATCCGGTCTATCACAGCTTCCAGGGTCTCATAGGGGTAACACATGAGCACACCCTCCAGACTCAGACTGCGCAGCCGCAAAGCCTCGCCCACCGTTATATCCAGGTTATTATAGATCTTCTGGGCTGCCAGATGCTGGTATACAAACACATTAATATCTTGTTTAAAACCCGGACAAGCAAAATTAATAAACCAACAAATGCATATAAATTATTGGCATTACTATACAAAAAAAGAAAATGCACAGCGGACAATAGTCTCTCATTCTCAGTGACAGTCCCAATATTCACGGATTTGTCCCAAAATATTTCGTCCCCTTAAATTTCCCTATTTATTTTAGATTTTTTGACGAACTGCAGAATGCACTTATTGTTCTCTGTGTTGGATGTCATTTTCATTAACATTATTATCTGGGTTTTATAAGTTATTAATGATGACTCCAAAAATTACAGCATAAGCAAGTTCATCAAACCCTTTCATATGGGGTAGTAATTGTATTTAGTGACTCTGGAATTGCTGATAACAGAGGACAATAGTTTATATGTCACTTCCTGACCTCCGCATAAACTCACCCATGTATCTCTCTATTATGCAATGGAAACAACATAACTGTTAATGTTACAAGATGACTTTTTATATTGGTTTCTTTTATATTTTGTGTCTTTTGGCCCTTTAACTAGGTCAGATTGGGCTCTTTAACGGCTATGAAAGATGAAACACAAACCTAATAATAGAAGGGTCTGGGGATTTTCTGTGGCTTTAGAATAAATGAGATGGCCTGAGAATCTGCGATCAATGGTACAGGCAGCCACTGTCAGATTAGACATGAACTGATCCCTCCCCCAGGAGTATTAGACAGAGACAGAGACAGGGAACTGAACACTGGTTAGATAATACAGGACGGATGCACCAGGAGGACACACGATTAAATCCCCTGCATTAAAGAAAGTGTATTAATGATCTGTATACTCACTATGACATCAAAGCGAGAGTATAGTCCTACAACCTGACCTGTAAATATAACAAGTAAAATACATCAGAAATATCCAGCAGTAAATAGAAGAGAGAAATATTAAATGCTGTAACAATGACTGATATCTGCAAGTAGTAAGATTAGCTAATTGTCCCATCTGGATAAGATTACCCGGTTCTCCTTGGTTCATTTAAAAAGTTGCATGCTCTGAGAGCATTCTCCAGCTGATGTTTACCCTAGATGGATTGATGAGGCCCAAGACTATATCAGGATTGGTCTAAAAGTAGTTTATCAGGTTAGTGATGACAATTTTTGACATTATTCATATTATTTATACAACTTACATCTGGTCAGGAAAAAAAGAATACTGTACCGCTGTAGGAATCATTGACAACAGTACAAATGCTGAGTGCAAATGTCATTTTTGCACAAATGCTGTTTTTACGGGGAAGAGTAGTGGCGGAGCTACCATTGGGCATACTTGCCCACTTTTCCTCGTTGGCTTCAGGGAGATCCCGGGGGAGGTGGCCGTGTGGGGGCGGGGCTTGATGAATTGCATCATTTTGGCACCATCCCCTAGACAATTGTCACAATTTTGGCCAATTACAGCAGGGGGCAGGGCTATTATGATGCAATATTTGCGTCATTAAGCCCCCCCCCCCACCCCCCGCCATCTATTGCGGGGGCGAGAACCGGGAGGTTTCCCTGCTCTCCCAGGAGCCCGGGAGTCTCCCGGACATTCCAGTAGAGTAGGCAACTATGTGTTAAAGAAAAGCAGCTAATGAATCTCTAGAGACTGAAGTGTCTTTTACATTTCTGTCTCCATTACTGAAGTCATGTTGTCTTACCTGTCAGTCTTTGATTAAATCTTGGTCTCCATGAAAATGGCCACCTCCATAGGCATCAATACATGGACATAGGACACAATTTCTGAACTGTGTCATCATGCTACAGATGGCGAAGCCAACCACGTCTTGTACTGGCTCAGCATCAGGGAGAATGCCAGACTCTTCAGGGAGTGAGGGAGATCACCCCTATTTCAGGGAGTCTCCCTGACATTCAGGGAGAGTTGGCAAGAATACCATTGGTGCAGCAGGTGTGGTACACTGGGACCCACAGAGATAATGGGGCCTGCTGCACAGGGAACTAAGGAACTGTGTCGGCCACGGTTCCCTGCTTCCCTGCATCGCTCGCTAGTTCCACCTCTGGGGAAGAGTGTGGATTGGCAGGCCATCTGCGCCATGCCTTGGGAAAATTTGGGCGGATCAGGGGTATTCTGCACCGAGTGGGGATTTTGCTTTGCGGGGCGAGATTATCTAAATGAGGGAGGGTGTTTGTTCTGCACCTTCTTGTTGCATTATTATAATAAGGATAATTCCTAGGGGCATTTTGTCCAATGTAATAAAAACATTAAAATACACAAAAGTGACATCTCTCTCATAACTAATGTACTTACCGACCCACCTAGAATACTTGGGACTATCAGGGGAGCAGGGCATTCTCCTGCATCATGACCACTTGCTAGTGTGCTTGTTGCGGGAGAATGGCCTTATGCTAAGAGAAATAATATAAAAGTATTATAACAAAGGGTCCTGAAGGAGTAGGTTTGACTATAAAATTATGTTTTTCCAACATGTGCATTTTCAGGTGTCTTCACAAAAGTAAGTGCACCCCTCTTTTACACCGGGCATTCCCAAAGGCTGGGAAGTGGGGGTACACCTGGAAATAAGACACTGGCAGAAATAAGAGGGCAGCGTGGGTCCTCGTCTCCTGCAGTCTATAACTATCCTCTGTGTGTACAATATAACATCATCTTCTCTCTTCCTGCTTTACGTAACAGCGCCATACAGGTGAGCGTGGCAGACAGCCTACAGTTACCACGTCCGTTACTTACTACGCAGCACCACCGATATATTTATCCCTAAATGCCCTGTTGTGTTGTTGTGATCACAAGCAGCAGCTGTTACCTTGTGGAAGGAAGACATGGACGTTGTTCTGACTGCTTTACAGGGTCTTTGCACTCAAAACCAGGTTCACCAGTTGGGCACTATATATACTTCATTGTAAAAGACTTTGAAGACTTACATAAATGGGAGCGCAAAGGGCCAGTTCTCATTATGTCATGACTTATTCTTTTTTGCTTATTTGCCTACTTTTCGGACGACGACTTGACAGATTTTGTCAATTTGCGCGTTTCGCATCAAATTACGTCACCAAGGACCTGCCCACTTCAGGAGACAGCCAATCAGGATCCGGGAGAGTGACCTACTCTGCCAATATCCCCAGAGAACTCTCGGATAGGTAAATGTGGTTTAGATCTAGGACCGTACATGCATTGTTAGATAAGTCTGTTAGTCACATAATGCATCTTCCATTCTATGACACTTAAACTGTGATGTTTTTATTTTAAGTAAACTCGTCATACAGTTTTGCAAAATGTAAAGTTAATAGCACAAGCGGAGTAACTGTCTAAATACAATGAACAGTTACTAACATATGTACCTTTATTAAGATATTTACTTTTAATATTGTGCCCCTCCCACTTCTTGTAATGATGCCTTTGGCGTTGTTTTAATTAGTTGTTGGTGATGGCTTCAGTATTGACTATATATTTTGTGACTTTAGTTTCATGTGACCACTCAGAGCCAATCAGGTTTAAGCTGGCAGTTTGATGATGTCAGAAAGTGCAGAGTGAGCACACTCCTCCCAGTACATGGAGCGGAATTTTAATGGATATTTATACCTGACTTTTGTTACATACCAGTTGCTCTTTTTGACAGTTTTTTTCCAACTTAAGGACATGCATTTTGGGCATCTTTTGATATCTCTCTGTCCCAGGGATTGAACCATGATCTCTCAGACAGTAACCATACACTGGTGATTCATTTCTCTGTTGTGCAGTTGTTTTGAGTCCTTTGTGGGATCTGATTGCTCAGTGATTGCACCTCCCCCCCCCCCCTCCACGTGGCCAATCAAGGAAATTGCTTGTCCATTTAAACCCAGCAATTTCACATAATCTTTTCGTCAGTAACAGGATATCCTCCTGATCAGAAGAGCTTACACTTTGCCCGGTTTAATTCCTGGATTTTAACCTTGACTACACATCCTGTCTCCTTCTGATATTGTATATAGGTCAGTAGAATGCTCTTTGCATTGAACAGATGTTACTAGAATGGTCTCTGTATTGTATAGAAGTCACTGTAATTCACTGTGTACTGTATGTCCATCACTAGAATACTCCCTGTATTGTATATAGGTGATTAGAATGCTGTCTATTGTATAAAGGTCACTATAATGCACCATTGTGTATTGTATATTGGTTACTGGAATGCTCCCTTTATTGTATATAGCTCAGTAGAATGCTCTTTGCATTGAACAGATGTTACTAGAGTGGTCTCTGTATTGTAAAGAAGTCACTGTAATTCACTGTGTACTGTATATCTGTTGCTAGAATGCTCCCTTTATTGTATATAGGTCATTAGAATGTTGTCTATTGTATAGAGGTCACTAGAATGTTCCCAGACTAAAATGGTTCCTATATTATATATTAGACACCAGAATGCTCCCTGTATCGTATCGATGTTACTGTACTGGTATCTGTATTGTATAGAGGACATCTGTAAGTTTGAATGCACAGATCTGTGGACAATGCACTGGCTTGTAAAGTATCAGATCGGGTGCCGGGGCTACTGCGACTACAAGGGCTCCAGCCACTATAGGGCCCGGAGGGGAAGGGTCCCGGCAGTGCCGTGCCAGCCCCCCCCCCCCCCTCCCCTTCCCAGAGCTGCCACTCTGTTCTCTGGACCTGTGCACACTCAGATAAGGGTTTTCCCCTAAATTTTGCTACGGCGCCCAGGGATGCAGTGTTGTTCCCCTGTTCAGTACATTATTCTGTGCATAACTGAGGCATGAGGCCCGTGTGTGGGTGATGGGTCCGCTGTGACACTGACCTGTGCAGACTCTATCTAGAAATGTCCCTGATTACAGCCTTAGTAAGGACTCCGTCCAGAGCTGATCCTGTTAGTGACGGGGAGAGGTCGTCAGTCTGCACTTGTACTCACCAGACTCACTGACTACAGGAAGAGCTGACACTCTCCTCTCTACAAAGATTTCCAGCGCACTGTAAATACTGGATGTATCGTGTACAATGGCCACATCCCTGAAGGTCCCAATGCCCAACTCCTGGATGGTCCTCTGCAGGAAACGTGGTCTGGGAATGGTGCCGCCCTGCAGGTGTATGAGGGCAACAGTGACACAGATACCAACTGTACTCTATTACTGTACTCTATTACTATACTCTATTACTATACTCTATTACTATATTCTATTACTGTACTCTATTACTATACTCTATCACTATACTCTATTACTGTACTGTATTACTGTACTCTATTACTATATTCTATCATTATACTCTGTTACTGTACTCTATTACTGTACTCTATTACTATACTCTATTACTATACTCTATCATTATACTCTATTACTGTACTATATCACTATACTCTATTACTGTACTGTATTACTATATTCTATCATTATACTCTGTTACTGTACTCTATTACTGTACTCTATTACTATACTATATCACTATACTCTATTACTGTACTGTATTACTGTACTCTATTACTATATTCTATCATTATACACTATTACTGTACTCTATTACTATACTCTACTACTATATTCTATCATTATACACTATCACTGTACTCTATCATTATACACTATTAATATGCTATATCACTAAACTCTATTATTATACTCTATTACTATACTCTATGACTCTACTCTACTCTATTACTCTACTCTTTCACTATACACTATTATTGTACTCTAGTACTATCCTATACTCTATTACTCTACGCTATTACTCTACTCTATTACTATACACTATAATTATACTCAAATACTATACTCTATCACTATACTTTATAACTCTATTCTTGCTACTCTTCTATTCTAATCTATCACTATACACTATTATTGTACTCTATTACTATACTATATTACTATTACTGCACTCTACCACTCTATCACTATACACTATTACAATACTCTATTACTGTACTTTATTACTATACCCTATAACTATATTATATTACTATATACTATTACTAAATTCCTATACTCTATTACTATACAATATTACTATACTCTACTTCTCTTCTCTATTACTTTACTCTATCACTATACTCTATTACTAAACTCTATTACTCTACTCTACTACTGTACTCTTTTTTTATTGTACTCTATTACTGTACTTTATTACTATACCCTATAACTATACTATATTGCTATATAGTATTACTCAATTCCTATACTCTATTACTATACAATATTACTATTCTCTACTTATCTACTCTATTACCTTACTCTATCACTATACTCTATTACTAAACTCCATTAATCTACTCTATTACTCTACTCTACTACTGTACTCTATTACTGTACTCTACCACTTTACTCTATCACTATACACTATTACCATACTCTATTACTATACTCTATCACTATACTCTGTCACTATAATTTATCATTATACACCATTACTATACTATATTATTATACTCTATTACTCTATCAGTATAGACAATTACTATACTCTATTACTATACTCTGTTACTCTATCACTATACTCTATCACTGTACTCTATTACTATACTCCATTACTATACTCTATTACTCTATCACTATACACCATTACTGTACTGTACTACTATACATAGGCTGCATTCTCACATACACTTTTATAGGAGATATCTTCCCCATGTCCTCTACTCACAAATATATGAAGAAATTTCAGCAGACGTTTGTGTGTCAGAATGTGCAGGACGTTGCCTGAGGCCGGCTCCATCACCGGCAACCGGTGGATCTTGTTTTTGATGAGTGAATAGACTGCGTGGAAGAGACTAGAACCCGGACACAGGCTTTAATAAGTCATTGCATGTAACAAGTAACAAAGCCCTGGGTCCGTTATAGGAACGTTAACCAGGTACATACCTGTCAGCAGGAGATATAGAGATCAGCGGCTTGAAGGAGCTCTGCAGATAGACCTCTGTAACAGAAACAGAGGGGGGGGGGTTTATATCCATCTCTACAAAGCTCCAGATAGAACCAGAAATAAGAATAATAATTTTACCTCTCCACGTTTCAATCTTATGTTCCTCCAACTCGTAGATCTGAACCTATTGGTGAACATAAAATCATTTTAAAATAGGACTTTATAATAAAACAAAGCAATTATTAATCACCTTGTTCTCTGAAAGAAAATATGAAATGACAAAAAACACAGTCCATTTAGTTACGTACTGAGATACACTTGAGATACACTTAGCAATGTTTTACCTGATTACACTTTTGCATTTTTGCAATTCTATTACAGTACTTGAAAAAAATATTTGTCTGCACCGTTAACCATTAAACTAGTGGGGCTGCGTGTAATCGATTCATACTCCCTCTATTCCTTTGTTGTGCAAATTTATATTTATCTTTACCAGTTCAGTGTCTGATTAGCTTGAATTCACAATAATATTAAAAAAAAGGTATTTGCACACTATGAATTCCAAATTACATAATGTTAAATAAGCCAGAGAGTGTCTGTACTAGGAAGGAACACTAAAGTCTTCAGGGCTCAGGAGGAGCTGGCGGGATGCGTCTTTGTGTTGCTTAAAATACGAATATCCGTACTGCGCATGCGCACAAAAAATCCTTACACTTGTGACCATGTGAAGATTTGGTCGGATCTTGCGCTTCTGACTCCTTGTACTCCGTAAGCGGAACAGGGGTGGGAAGGAGCGGGCAACCGTAGGGCAAGTACAGTGGGGATGTGTTCATGTAAATGCGACCGATGTAGACTTAGACGCTGTATCTCTTGCGGTACACACTGATGAGGATGAAGATCAGCGGCCGCTTCTGATTGGCTGCTTGCATATGGACCCCTCCCACTGATAGCAAATAAAGCGTTAGTGTATTTAATGAAGTCGCGCCCATCGATTCACATTACTTAACTCATATTTGCATTCGGACCTCGGCAGGGAAGAAGATTTTCTTTTACATTTTTATAGGGGAAGACAATGGCTGTTTGTGTTTAATTGAATTTAATTTGTACTTTTATATTGTAATTGTATCTGCATTTAATTATATTTTACATGGTAAATGTGACTTTCACATTTATTAATAACACTGTCCAGACACTATTCTCTGGTATGTATATGATACTTTATTACAGTATTATATTGTGTACAAACAGCGTAATGTCCCTTTAGCATTTACTACTAACACTGACAAAGCATCTCTATACTTTTGTTACTCCTGGCACAAATCAAGCGCATATGCAGACCTGGGGGTATAGTTACTAAACTGCGGGTTTGAAAAAGTGTAGATGTTGCCTATAGCAACCAATCCGATTCTAACTGTCATTTTGTAGAATGTGCTTCATAAATGATAACTAGAATCTGATTGGTTGCTATGGGCAACATCTCCACTTTTTCGAACCCGCAGTTTAGTAAATATATCCCCTGGTCTCATCCTGAGAAATGTCCTACTCAGAAAACACACAGAATTATGTATTTTTAAAGTCCACCTTGTTTGTACTCTGTTCCCAATATACATCAGCAATATACATTGTACATTACATACAGTCTGTACATCCGTACCAGTGGTGCCTTGTAATATCTATGCAGTATATTGATGAAGTCAGTGATGGTTAGCATCCCTGGGAAAAGCAGAATACAGAGGGTCTGTCACATACAGTATGTAATAAGAACAGTGATTGCAGAATCTGACACTGAACATAACATCCTAATAACATTTGCAATATTCACTGTCAGCGATCACAACTGAATACATTATAACACCCAGAGCAAAGTATTTCATAGCTGTCATTACTGACGTGACAAAGGGCAGCCTGGAATCCAGATTGCTTTATACTCGGAATTATAAATAAGTCACAACACACATCTGTTTCTGCTCTATTATCTGCTGTGGCTTATAAAGCAATTTATCTTGTACATGTCCTCCTACAACTTTTACTAAACACTTTTTTTTTTTTATATATATATACAGCTTCCTTCTGTGCTTCAAAGCGCTGTGATTATATCATCAAGGAAAGTTGTTTATTTTTCTTTAAGTGGAATACGGCAAAGCTCTGCTGGACCCTCTGCATTAGATGCAGTTGTATCTGGGAGACAGTTCTGTGTCGTATCCATGGTCAGCGAAAATAAACATTACCTGATTGTATAAATACTTGGCTGAAAATCACAGAAAGAACGTTTAAAGTAAAAGCAATGCATTTAGAAAATGTTATATGTGTATTTATTACCCCACATGGCTGTGAATCCCTTCTGCTTTCTCACAGTCACTGGAAAAGCCATTGGAAATAGCCGAGAATAAATTTATACAACCAAAGAGTCGGCTATACATAGGGGCGTATTCAATTGTCGGCGGAAACGCCGAAAATCCCGCGGAAAAAACGTTAATACTGTAATTTTCTCCCTGGATTTCAGCTCGCAGCTCCCTGAGCCGCGAGCTGAAATCCAGCTAACTACTACCGTAATAACGGTAGTAGTTTTAACGCAGCGGGATTTCCCGACAATTGAATATGCCCCATAGAGTAACATAAACAGTATTGTAACATGTTTGAAATAAGTTTGTTAGTTTATTCGGAGTGCTCTATCACATAGTATATTTATATGTTTTGGAAAATATAACCTAAATATTATCCAGACACTATTAGACTATCATATAGAAAACATTTGACAGCAAAGATTTGGGCACTCTTTGTCAATTTTAACTCTTGGGGGGTATATTTACTAAACTGCGGGTTTGAAAAAGTGGAGATGTTGCCTATAGCAACCATTCAGATTCTAGTTATCATTTATTTAATACATTCTACAAAATGACAGCTAGAATCTGATTGGTTGCTATAGGCAACATCTCCACTTTTTCAAACCCGCAGTTTAGTAAATATACCCCTTAATGTCTTAACATTCATCCCTGCTGCAGGTTGGCAGAAAATGGTGTGGGAGTGTGCTTTACTGGACGTCGCCCAGGTGTTTTCTGATAATGTTAACATGATACTCTAACATTTTATGGCGCACACTGTTATGAGCGGCTTACAATCTAGACATCATATAACAGAGGCGCGAAAACTTGCTGTAATCATAGGACAATACCAGAGAAGAAATAAGTCCGCGCTCAGGTAATCCCATTTTATAATAATACCAGCTACAAAATAAAGGACAGTTGTTGTTAGTGCTTATCCTTAACACTGCATATCTGTGTATCTAGCAAAATGAAAAACATCAGGTATTGGTTCATATTTTTATCAAAACATTTAAGCCTGCATCCCAGCATCAGGGACAACTCATTGTACGCTGGGATGCAGGCTTAAAAGTTTTGATCAAAATATGAACCAATACCTCATGTTTTTATTTTGCTAGATACACACAGATATGCAGTGTTAAGGATAAGCGATGACAACAACTGTATTTTTGTTTTGTAATCATAGGACAACCATAACTTTGCTCAATCTAATAGTTGCTACATCTCTTTGCAGAATACAGAAAAACAATTTAATCTTATTTCCAAAAATTCGTGGTAAGGTACAACTGTCTGAATTTACATGAAATCCCACTTAAGTTAAGGGGGCTGATTTTGTATAACAAACATTCGTGTGTTCTAAGTCTTTAAGTATATAGTCACTAGAAATATACATTGTATTCAAACACATACCCACGAAACAATGTTGTTTGCTGTCCCAGAGAGGGGCTGCCCGTACCCCGTTAGCCACCAGTGCCAGAAAGGCTTTCTTTATCTGTGTGAGGAGGAGAGACAGAAGAAGCGGGTGGATGTCAGGAGTCTGAATATGCCGGGGCAAGAAACATTTTATACCTGGAGACAGAAATGTCCACGTTTCCCCGAGTTATAATGTATATTAGGCGTGTACATAGTGGCAGAGACTATCTAGGTACAGATTCAATAAGGATTTAATATTCTCTGTATTCTTTAGGTATTATAAATTATAATTGCCAGCCTCAGTTTGGAACTTGTCCACATAAACATGAATGCCAAGGCTTCTGAGAACTGAACTGTTTGCCCCTTTGGCTAATTTCACTATGCTGCTCACCCCCAGTCCAATGTTACCTCTGAGCAAATCAATTCAGAATATAAATAGATTGGGACCTTGTTAACTGAATGGAAAAGTGTTACCTCCAACGTGGTACCACGTGTGCATCTAATTTGCCCTGTGACCACTGCAAAAACAGGTGCTCAACCCCCACCCTTTCAGGTAAAATCCATATCTTGTCCTTCAAGACAAAGTCTTGTATTTTTTTGCAGACGATACGCACAGTCCCTATATTGCAACGATGAAGAACAACCTCTTGCTGAACCTATTCCATACTAGTCTCCTCTCCCGTCCAGGAGACTCCCAAATTGTCAGGTAGTTCTCCTGAACCACCAGGAGTGCTGGCCACCTTCACGCATCCAGCCCACCTCCTAGAGAAGTGGGTGAGACAGGAATCGAGTCATTTTGGCCCCGTCCCCGTGACGTGATGATGATGTGGAAGGAAGCAGGAGGTCATTTTAATTTGAAAACTGTTCGGAGGCGTCTTGGAAAGTTTGGGTTTAAAGCTTGTGGACCAGTCAATAAACCGAAGCTGACACCAGCAATGAGGACAAAATGCCCAGTATGGGCCAATAAATAAAAAAAATTGATTATCTAAAGTATTAAATATTTGTATTTGCCATTATTTTATCAAAACTTTATAAGAAACTAAAAAATACCAAATTCATTGTCTGACCACTGTATATATGTGTGTAAATGGTATTAGTAACTAGTTTATATAAGGTAGCATGTATTTTAGCTTTAGGGGACCTTTACGTGTGTTCAGTGCTGGAATTACACCCATGCCTCCTTGGCCCCAAATCAGCTTCCTGTTCTGCTAACCCCTAGTCTCATAGCATGGCTGCAATACCGCTAATCACCACACGCTGGCAAACAGCTAACAATCAATACGAGCCTATTGCTTCAGCAGCAGTTGATATCTTATAAAACCTTTATTACAACGTTACACCCGTCTGTATTTTATCCTCATACTTACTAAATGGCATGTTGTAATATCCAGTCTGTGGGATTTACATAATTACTGCACAATAAATCATATATGTGTTGTGACATGGACTTTGCAAAATAGTGTGCACCATCATCATCACCATCGTTATCGTCTTCATCATCATCATCATTATTATCATCACCATTGTCATCATCATCACCATTGTCATCATCATCATCATCATCACCATCTCCATTATCGTCATCATCATCATCACCATCTCCATTATCGTCATCATCATCATCATCATTATCATCACCATTGTCATCATCATTGTCATCACCATCATCATCATCACCATCATTATCGTCATCATCGTCATCATTGACATCGGCATTATCATCATCATCGTCATTATCATCACCACCATCACCATCATCATCACCATCGTTATCGTCTTCATCACTATCATCACCATGGTCATCGTCTTCATCATCATCACCATCTCCATTATCGTCATCATTATCATCACCATTGTCATCATCATTGTCATCACCATCATCATCACCATCATCATTGTCATCACCATCATCATCATCATCATCACCATCTTATCGTCATCATCGTCATCATTGACATCGGCATCATCATCATCATCGTCACCATCATCGTCATTATCATCATCATCGTCATCACATCAACATCATCATTATCATCACCACCATCACCATCGTCGTCATCATCATCATCATTATCATCATCGTCATCATTGTCCTCACCATCATCATCACCATCGTCACCATCATCATCATCAACATCACAATCATCACTGTCATCGTCACCATCATTGTCGTCATCATCATTAACATCATCATTATCATCATCATTATAATCATTATCATCACCATCATCATCATTATAATCATTATCATCACCATCGTCATCATTGACATCGTCATCACCATCATCATCGTCACCATCATCATCATCACCATCATTATCATCACCATCGTCATCACCATCATCATCATCTTCATCATAACCATCATTGTCATCATCATCACCATCATCATCGTCATCATCACCGTCATCATCATCATCATCACCACTGTTTGTTTGTAAGGTGCCACAAAGTTCTGCAGCGCCGGACAGTGGGTATAACAAATCATTGTTAAAAACAAATCATTCCTAAAACAAAATCATACATAAAAATAGATCACACATAAAAATAAATTATACATATAAATTATACATAAAAACCATTCATACATAATAGCAGAATAAGTAAACACAAGGTTGAAGAAGGGGCGGATGTGAGACAGGTAGCGATAGATTTAAGTGGTCTTCTGTAGTGATGAGCGTGGTGATTGGTCAAGGTTTTGTTGTACATATTCCAGCTTATATTACCCCCGGTATATTACCCCTGTATATTACCCCCTGTTACCTGTAGAGAGGTGTCAAACACAACCAGCTTGCAGCTTGTAGGAATGGCATCGTAACATTTACTCTTCATCATAAACTCCATGTAAACCCCAGCATCCTCGCCCAGATCTGCAGGAACAAGGGGAGAGTGACCCTCTACTAAGACACCGCGTGACATAATTTGTGTAAAATTCACCACAACTTGTGTTTTTGGTGGTTCCCGGAGCTCTGCCAAGTTGTGTTCAATTATTCACCTGCAACATCTGTCTGCAGCCGCCTGAAATGTTGGGAGCTGCAGTTATTGTCAAGGTGTCTTTTTGTTTATTAGTAAAAACTATCTCTCAATATCGGCACTTGGCAATATAAAAGTATTATTTCTTTATTCGTGGTTTGTGACTTTTTTGGGTGGTTAAATGTGCAAAACAGACCCAGAGGCAGATTCACTGCTGCGCGGTGTATCGCCAGCCATTTGTGCACACTAATACGATACTGAAATCTTCGCTTATTTTTGCTCGGACCTCATTGAGACCAGGCATCACCGCGGAGTGTCTTTGCAGACCCTTCCGAAGTAAATTTGTGCAGAAATTAATCTGCCCGAAAGAGTAAAATGTGCAAATTGTATTCCTATTCTATAGGTAACTGTTGATTAGATGCAGCCCACAACAGAGTGTATCCAACATGTACCTAATTTGAGCAGATTTTCAATATACAGGGTGGTGGATGTATACTACCCTAAGTCTACACCCTTCCCCACCACTGTGTCATCTGGTTGTCAGTGGTTTGAATGAAGCAACGTAAAAAGCACACACTTGGCCCCCACTATATAAAAAGAGGTACATATTAGATACACTCTGCAAGAAAAAATCCCAAACAAATTGTAAGATAAAGGATAGGAAATGTATTTGCAAATGGAACCCTTGGGGTAGATTTACTGAACCTCTAAAAAGGAAAAAACAGAGGTGTTTCCCAAATAAACCAATCAGATTCTAGCTATGATTTATCTTGTACATTCTAGCTAGAAGCCGATTGGTTGGACACCATGTTAGTATTAGACATTCTAGTAATGGAGCTAGGACTTAACTTGGTCCTTGCTATTAGTCACTGGATAGTGTTACCAGCAGCCAATTCAGGGCACTGCCCAGTCGTGTTGAAGCTAAGGATGTGTTTAGTATACAGTAGCAACATACATCTCCGTCAACTGTCAGTTTCCAGTTTCCTGTCTCCTTCTTTTTTTTTTTACATTTTTATTAACAATTAACAAAATACAGCACTGGAGTTATCTCAATAAGCCTATAAATAGACATTATTCTAACAGGCCCTGAAAGAGTTTCCAAGATGAAAAGAGATCGCTTGTTTCAAAAACAGGTCACCGCTTTCAAATGAGTTGCTTGACAAGGCTAAGATTTCTTGGGTCGAATAAACAAAATGAAACATAAATACTAAACACACCCTAATAATCATTATCCTGGACACAACATTTGTCCTAATCTTCAGTCTGAAACCGTAAACCTTGCGCTACACTCAATATTTGGCTCATTAATGATTTAAAGCAGTCCTGACCCGGATGCTTGGACCTGAGAGTGATATAGTTATTGAAGGGGGGGTCGGTATCACACACAAATGTTACATACATTTACATTGAGATTACCTGAAGTGAAATAAATTGGGAATTCTGGTGCTGGGAAGATGTCTTCCTAAAAAGCAAAAAAATAGAGCTAGCATCACTCGCTGACCAAACAAATTACCTATAGGAAAGAACCCCAAGGGTTAAATCAGACATGCATCTAATACCACAACACGAGAGTAACACATTTTACCAGAAGGATGCTTCAGGCACTAAACCAAAAATATAACATCCCTTATATATAAAAAAAACATGGTAATACCATTTAAAAATATACAGTATACAAATTGCAATATTTAACATTGTATACATATGTTGTACAGTTTGTTCTCTGTTAATCCAACTTTTTTTTTGCTAAATGATGGTGACTGTCACATCCTTCAATGGGATTATTGACAGGAAGTGTGCGGTGCGTAGGGTAATATTTGCCTACAAGATCTCCATTGTTGTCAAGCTCATGAAACAATTAGATTTAGATTTGTGTGTGTGTGTGTATATATATACATATATATACATATATATATTTATATATACATACATACACACACAAATTTGGGGCCACACGGCAGCACGGTGGCTCAGTGTTTAGCACTTCTGCTTTACAGCACTGGGGTCATGAGTTCAATTTCTGACCATGGCCTTATCTGTGAGGAGTTTGTATGTTCTCCCCGTGTTTGCGTGGGTTTCCTCTGGGTGCTCAGGTTTCCTCCCACACTCCAAAAACATACTAGTAGGTTAATTGGTTGCTAACAAATTGACCCTAGTCTGTGTGTGTGTGTGATAGGGAATTTAGACTGTAAGCCCCAATGGGGCAGGGAACTGATGTGAGTGAGTTCTCTGTACAGTGCTGCGGAATTAGTGGTGCTATATAAATAAATGATTAATAGATATATATATATATATATATATATATATATATATATGTATATATATATATGTATATATATATATATATATATAGTGTTATGTGTTGTACTTTAGGTTTAATAGGTATTTGTGTACATATATATATATATATATATATATATATATATATATATAAGTACACACAGTCGAGTCCCCAAATGACTGTGATCAACTAGTTTCCTATATAAAAGCTTCTCTCTGACAATCTTCAATCCCCATTAATCCCCATCTCCCACAGCACAGTATAATGCTAAATGTGTTGTATTATTACGTAGCTGTCAACAGTTGACAATTGCTTCCAGGTATATTTAGCTGATTGTAAACACATCAAACAATCACTGAATATAAATTGTTCTTGCAGAAAGACTAGTACAGTACTGAGCACGTTGTATCTTACAAGCCTACTGCTATGAGTGCAGTGTAAACATAGGATTTAATTCCTACTTAACCGAGTATGCAGAGGGGCAGTCAAAGTGGAACGTGCAAGAATCCAGTTACTGCAACAGACACAAGCAAGCTGCGGCTTATCAGCTGTTGCGGAACTACAAGTGCCAGAATGCCCTGCATGCACTGGAGATTCACGTATTACCTAACTCTGCTGTAAACAAATGACTTGTAAACACCAGCAGGTAAATGCACAAATAAATCCAATTTTTGGTCTATTCTAAGAGATGCTCTGCAGGATAGATCTTTATGTAGCTCGGCCCAGGACACTGTTCTGCAGAGAGGAATAATTATCACAGCAAGCAGTAAAGAGGATGTTCTGCAACAGGGTAACTATGAGATTGTTATCCAGCATTGATCTGTCTCTGTTACCTGTCGGGTGTCCTCTTGCTCCATAACCTCCATTGGTGCCAGCAGTGGGATGTTACAGTCAATGACCTGCTGTCTCCTCTGGTGCATGGACGCCTATCCCATCTTCATCCCCCTCGCACACATAGACCTTTGTTTCCTTATCTGAGTCTATTATTGGAAAGACTGACAAGCCCGGGAGCGGAGCACTAAGTGAGCAGCCTGAACCTTACACCCCCTCCCCCGGCTTTATTCCCCCCTTGTCATCTGTAGTATCTTCCTAGTGCTGTTATGTCCCCTGTCCCTGCACGATGCATCTGGGCTGCCAGTCTCTCTCCTGCCTGGGAGTCTGTGCTTCCTCCTCTTCCTCCCCCTCCCACCCTCCTTAGCAGGTTGTGCTGATAACATTTGCTCCCAGGATAGAATGTTATTGCTGGCTGTGCAGGGTAACCCCGGCTGCAGCTACTGCTATTGGGCACCTGCTGTCACTGTGTGCCCATCACCTACCCAGTACATTACCCTGAATCACTGCCTTCCTCGGCTGCACAGCGATGCATGTGTCATGTTATTACACCAGAGAGCTTGGAATGGAATCTGTAGATAGTAATGTGCAGGCAGGATGGGTGTCTCTGAGCCGTTCTATGTATGGAAGTTTCCACAGCAGATTGTAACCTGTCTAGTTCTGCGAGCTCAGTGTCTGCAGAGCTGCCAGCTGTCCATAATCTACAGGGACAGACCCAGATTTACAGTGAATGTCCTTAATTTTAAATGTTGACCAAGTGCACAATGTAATTCCTCATTCTTCTGTTAGATTCTTTCAGGGGCTGGGTCCCAGATTTTAGCCCAAGAGGAGGGGGGGGGGGAGGGGAGACTCTTCTCATCAGATTATTAGGAACATTTTTTGGAAAAAAAATTGAGGTAGCACAGTGATCCAGCCCAAGGTAGCCCACAAGGGAATGCCCCCAGCCAGCCCCTGGATGTTTTTATTGTCATCTATTTTTAATATCTAGGCTTTACTATTGATATTTATAGAAGAGCAGTAATTAAAATGCAGAAAAATATGTTATAGCCAAATTCAGTAAACACGACATGATGGGGGTTGTAGTTCTCCCATATCCGCAGTTACTGTAGCGTGAGTGCCAAGGTCAGGTGTCGAGCTCAGCAACAAAGTGTCTCTGGAACTTATGTGAGTGAATCTTATGACCCATGTGATAGGTCATCCAGAGTGGCTCTTTAAGGGGTGTTTTGGGACAGCCTGTGTGGGACCCAGGTGCTTAAAGAGAAGTCTCCCCATTATAAGGTCCCTGAGGTCTCCTAGGTGGGGAAGTGATATTTTTGATTGACACCCCATCGAATGTTACTTATTCAAGTGATGCCAAGTGATCCTGACTGCTTATGGGTCTGCGTCTGGTCCATCGCGACTGGTCCTAGGTTAAAGCTTGGTTTGATGATGTTTCTGTGGGTTTCCTCCAGATGCTCCAATTATCTTCCCAAATATAGTGGTAGATTATTTGGCTGCTGACATAAATTGACCCTACAGTGATTGTGTGATGTACAGTGTAGACTGTCTGCTCCAATGGGGCAGGGACTGATGTGGATGATTAAACATACTCTGTAAAGCACTGCGCAATATGTTGGAGATATATAAATGATAATAAATGTGGTAGTGCCACAGAGCGTCATCACACCAGGAACAAGGCTGCTTAGATGGTCTACAGAATACCATCACAGTTCAGCTGCTGTCCCCATGACAGCTGTCATCTGTCATTGCAGTTGCCCTCACTCTTCCTCTTTGGGTGATCTTAGATGTCTCCTTGGTTTTAGCAGCTGCTCCTGAACATGTGGATCATCTGCTTGGTCTCTGTTCTAGAACCAGAAGAGGAAGGAAGTTTCACGGAGGTAAATGGTGATGGACACTTATGGTTGTCAGTAACTGTTGTAGGACTTCAGCGGTGACTGGTTTATGTTTTGTGTCTCTACCTTCCACTGACTTTCATTGATCCAGCTACACACAAATGTCACCAATAAATGCTTTATTATTGTCTGATAATGCTGGAGCCCCACCATAGCCACTTCTCCTACATTTATTATTGCTCTACTTTATGTATCAAGTGTTCCCCATAACTCTTAGATTGTAAGCTCATGTGGGCGAGGCCATCTTTATCTTCTGTTCCATTTCATTGTATGGTATTTATTGGTATCATGATCAATGTATAGCACTGAGTAACTGGTCAGTGCTTTATAATTAAATATAATAAGAAGGTTAGAGACCAAGGTGTAAATGTATCAAGCTGAGAGTTTTCCGGCGGGTTTGAAAAGTGGAGATGCTGCCTGTAGCAACCAATCAGATTCTAGCTGTCATTTTGTAGAATGTACTAAATAAATGATAGCTAGAACCTGATTGGTTTTTCAAACCCGCCAGAAAACTCTCAGCTTGATACATTTACCCCCAAGAGGGAGAAATTGGAAACTTTTAATCAATTTTGGACATTTATTTTATTAGATCATTGTGATTGTTACCATGGTTGGTTAATTAGTGTTTGTTTGTTTTTTTTAAATAATTGTTTATCGCTAAATATTTTTATTGGATTTCATTTTGGTGGTTCTCCTAGATGGTTTCTTGACATAAGGTTTGACATAGGTCCAGGGGCCACACACCTCTTTCCTAATCAGCCAAGCCACTCAGACATTTTTAGATTGTAGTATTCATAATATTGCTTTCAAACCTAACAAGTTAGACATTAATGACTCTAATCATTTATGTAAATCTGGGAATCCCAGTAGTTTACCATTCTAATATTTCTATATCAAACCTAAGCCTCTTTTCCTCTCTTTAATAAGTAGCCCCATTAAATGAAAAAATATTGTACATTTGGTGACTGTAGAAATGGTGGCCAAGCTTCATCATCATCATCATCATCATCATCATTTATTTATATAGCGCCACTGATTCCGCAGCGCTGTACAGAGAACTCATTCACATCAGTCCCTGCCCCATTGGAGCTTACTGTCTAAATTCCCCAACATACACACAGACGACAGAGACAGAGACTAGGGTCAATTTTGATAGCAGCCAATTAACCTACCAGTATGTTTTTGGAGTGTGGGAGGAAACCGGAGCACCCGGAGGAAACCCACACAAACACGGGGAGAACATACAAACTCCACACAGATAAGGCCATGGTCAGGGATTGAACTCATGACCACAACACTGTGAGGCAGAAGTGCTAACCACTGAGCCACCGTGCTGCCCAAGCTTCCCTGCTATACGACATGAAGAAATTGGTTATCACCGAAAATCAAAGTGTTGATGTCACTTTGCATCAAAATAGTGAGTTCCTTTGCATCTTGCACACTACCCTGAGCTCATCGAGAACGTTCCATGCAGTGGACCAGGTGAGAAAGAGAGAAAACATAGGAGAAACTGCACTCACATACTTAACCTCTTCACTAGGATAGATATGATGCACAGTCATTATATGGTAGAAGACAATTCCTGCATCCAGGAATCCGGCACACATAGGAATGAAAGAAACACTTTATAGGTCCATGTTAAAAACCAGTTCAGAAACAAGCAGCCCAACGACCGTTTCTGTGACCTCATGCCAAGGATGTCTTACAGAGATCTTCCCACAGTATGTGTTTAAAATGGGTAGATTGGTGCCAACTACATGCCAAACACGTGATAACCCAAGTGATGCCTATGGCTAATACATCACAGACTAAACAAACATTGTGACCACATTAACCTATCTCTACGGACGCTCAGTAATAGCATCATTGACATTGTGGGTAACCAAGACGCAGAGCCTGTGTAACAACACATGAAGCGCAAACACCTTGTGACCATGACCACAAAAGGACAATATGTACATAATAAACCAATAAGAAGAGACTGAGCAATAGGGAAACTTAATAACATTCAGCTATACGGCCTTATGGATACATATTGATACTGAAGCAATGATATATAATCACATGAGTAACATAGAAATATAATAGTATAAATGTATAAGGATGTATGCTGATATCAAAACTTTGTATAGTCATAAATTGTAAAGTATCTAATACAGAACAAAACCTTAAATTCGAGTAGGAAATAAACCTATAATTAAAGAAGGGAATCATGTACACTCCCCCCAAAATGTGGTGCAACATAACAAAAATGAAAGAAAACGTAATAAATTAAAATTCTCGTTCAGCCTCTTTGGGGCAAAGTTTAAAAATGATGAATCCACAGTTTATAAGAAAGATGTATCTTCCCAAGTATGGGATCTGTCCTAATGATATTCCCTTTATTTATTCATTTAGTCTCCGGTTGTCTTTTTTAATACAGTATTTATTTATTTAAATCAACAAAACAGGTAAACAAGTTTATTGTACTTTACCAATATATTGGAAACTATCTGAACAGGTTGATTGTAACAATATACATAGAAAAATTACAAACACTGGTTTGGAGGATGAGAGTTCGGGAGAGTTAGGGAGGAAGGAGAGGGACGTGTGTATCTGTGGATGTTTTAATCTAAACCTATATTTTTTGAGTAACAATGTCAGGTCCACACTCAGGGATACATTTTTCAATCCTGTAAAGTTAAACAAAAGGAGGTTGAGTGGGGAAGAGGGGTACAGGGAGCCCAGAATACACAAGATTAAAATCAGTCTCTCAATTTCAGTACCCAATTACTTCATATACGTAGAACATTTTGTGACTAAGAATTATTATTTGTGGATAAAGTCATTTATCATCACACCCAGTGTAATTAGAACTTACATGATGCAGATTGTTCCCATATAAACCATTAATAACTGGTTTGGTGAGAACATGCCCGCAGCTGGCTGACAGGAGGGAGAGATTGATGCAACCTTCCTTAGATAAAAAGCTAATTATTGGAATCCAGCCTATGGGCTCAGAACAGTCTAATGCAATAATCATTCTCCAGTGACTCTTACTATACTATATGATTGTTTTATACAGAAAAGCAGCACAGAGCTAATAAAATAACTGTTTTTTATTAAGGATGAGCAGACTCGGATTCCTGGAATCCGAGCCCCCTCGAACAGTGCGGATCCGAGTCAGATCCGAGCACTGTCCGGGTATTCCCGCCGATTCCGAGTCATAATCCCGCTGTCGGATTTCGCGATACTCGGAACCTTTAAATTCCCCGCTTGCCGCCGCCATCTTCACTCGGGCATTGATCAGGGAAGAGGGAGGGTGTGTTAGGTGGTCCTCTGTCCTGCTATTTCTCATGCTGTGCTGTGCTCTGTCCTGCTGAGTCCAGTGGTGCTTTTGCCAGTGCTCTGTCCTGCTGAGTCCAGTGGTGCATCAGTCCAGTGCTCTGTCCTTGCTGAGTCCAGCGGTGCTTTTGTCCTGTGCTTTGTTCTGCTAAGTGCATATTTATTTTAAAAGTATTAAAAATTCTTCCATAAAAAGAAAAAAAAAAGAAAAATTCTACAAAAATCCTTTTAAAAACATATAAAAACAAAAAACAAAAAAGTCATTGCTGAGTCCAGTGGTGCATCAGTCCAGTGCTCTGTCCTTGCTGAGTCCAGTGGTGCATCAGTCCAGTGCTCTGTCCTTGCTGAGTCCAGTGGTGCATCAGTCCAGTGCTCTGTCCTTGCTGAGTCCAGTGGTGCATCAGTCCAGTGCTCTGTCCTTGCTG
Organism: Mixophyes fleayi; assembly: GCF_038048845.1. Taxonomy (NCBI): domain Eukaryota; kingdom Metazoa; phylum Chordata; class Amphibia; order Anura; family Limnodynastidae; genus Mixophyes; species Mixophyes fleayi. Next base: position 145,374,063 of record NC_134408.1, on the reverse strand, counting down.
AGTCCAGTGGTGCATCAGTCCAGTGCTCTGTCCTTGCTGAATCCAGTGGTGCATCAGTCCAGTGCTCTGTCCTTGCTGAGTCCAGTGGTGCATCAGTCCAGTGCTCTGTCCTTGCTGAGTCCAGTGGTGCTTCAGTCCAGTGCTCTGTCCTTGCTGAGTCCAGTGGTGCATCAGTCTAGTGCTCTGTCCTTGCTGAGTCCAGCGGTGCTTTTGTCCTGTGCTTTATTCTGCTACGTGCATATTTATTTTAAAAGTATTAAAAATTCTTCCATAAAAAGAAAAAAAAAAGAAAAATTCTACAAAAATCCTTTTAAAAAAAAATCAAAAAAGTCATTGCTGAGTCCAGTGGTGCATCAGTCCAGTGCTCTGTCCTTGCTGAGTCCAGTGGTGCATCAGTCCAGTGCTCTGTCCTTGCTGAGTCCAGTGGTGCATCAGTCCAGTGCTCTGTCCTTGCTGAGTCCAGTGGTGCATCAGTCCAGAAACTGAGGGAAATAATCTCTCAGTGGCTTAACCCACTTAGACTCTCCTGGGGATTTGTGGTGTCAGACAACGCCAGTAACATTGTGCGGGCATTACATATGTGCAATTTCCTTTGTGGCTCCATTATCCCAATTAAAAGGATTTGTACCTGTTGGTGTAATGATGTTATAAACACTACACTTGAAAGCTTGAGCCTTTAAATGAAAAAGTCACTCTTCATTGCACGAAGATTTGCAACAGGAACAGTTTTTTTGTTCACAAAGTCAACAAATAACACTTCGACGCTGTCTGTCTTTGACATACTTGATGGGATCTCAATGATGAATGCTCTGTACCATGGTCGTCAAAAACAAGAGGTAGTGACGCGCTCGAACTACACCCTCTATATGCTGCAGAGGATGTAGGAGCAGCCATATGTGCAGTGGAATTCAGACCAGTTGAGGGTGATATATTGTGGCCCCGGTACCAAATTGGGTACCGGGGCCACTCCACTACGCAGTCCACATAGATGCGTATCCGATATTAAACTACATTCACTGTTGCTGCTGTACCCAAAAATAGGTACTGCTATTTCAAAATACGTTCACTGTTGCTGCTGTACCAAAAAATCAAATATTGTACCTAAAATCAATATTGTGAGGTGTAAGGTTTGAGGTGTTCCGAATAGACTGGAAATTAGTGGAAATGATTGTTATTGAATATTATTGAGGTTAATAATAGCGTAGGAGTGAAAAATAAACAAAAAAAATTGATTTTAACCCTTTTTATGCTTTTTTAAAAATAAATCAGAACCCAAAACCCTAAATCAGAACCAAAACCTTTCGTCAGGTGTTTTGGCAAAACAAATCAGAACCCAAAACCTCAAGCTAATCAGAACCCAAAACCCAAAACACTAAAAGTGGCCGGTGCACACCCTTATTTTTTATTAAAAGTGACAGAGATAGTTATAGTTAGAATACAGCGTTTCCTCTGTTTCTGCATAAAATTACAAGTTACTGACTCATTCTCCTGGTGCACAATTGTCTACTCCCATTGTCCCCAGACAAATATTTTTTTTCACATCAATTATTTAAACAGCCCAGGTTAAAGAAGACCAGAAAACCTCACCCCTCTTAGCAGTTAGGTGGTGGTTTCTAAACAGTTTCTCAGACCTTTATCTTATGGCATAATTGCCTACTCTCCTAGAATGTCTGCGAGACTCCTAAATTTTGGCGAGTCCTCCCAGACTCCCAGCAGTGTCAATTTCTTCTGACGTGGGCGGGGCCCTGGTGACGCATTTTGCAGTAAACAGTGATGAGCCAAGATGAAACAAATCGTATCATCATCTCCTGGAAATTGTCCATTGGACCTTCCCTCCGATATCCCCCAGATGGGGGGTCCGACAAGTGGGCAAGTGTGTTATGCTCACCATTGTCCAGCGCCTACAGCTACTATAGCAGTATTTGTGAGGTATTGGCTGCCGTCCGGAGAACACAGGGTGGCCATCTACACAAACCATCTACACAGAGGGTCTTCCTAAGGATTTAGGCTGGAATCCTCCTTGCCCATGGTGAAATAGGCCTGTTCGGGAGGAAAAGGTGAAAAACACACCTAGGGGTAAATTTATCAAGCTGCAAGTATCCAGTGGGTTTTAAAAGTGTAGTTGTTGCCTATAGCAACCAATCAGATCCTAGCTGTCATTTTGTAAAATGTACTAAATAAATGATAGCTAGAATCTGATTGGTTGCTATAGGCAACATCTCCACTTTTCAAACACTGTCCATCGATCCATCAGATGATGTAATTTTGCCACTTGCAAATTTTCAAAAAGTATTATTAAATATTTTTAATTTGCATCAAAATATTTAATATACATATTTGTTCAAAGCTAGATGACCGGAAGGCCTGCACTTGCCAATGATACATTTATTATCACTGTGTATATAAGCTTGTGGGACCCTAGCAGGATACATTGCTGCAGTTAATTTATTGATCCAAGTCAGTGACCTGGGACGTGTTGAAGACTTTATACAGCGAACGCCTGTTGTGTGATTAACTGCCCCTCTACAACACTTGAAAATATGTCTGACATGGTTAGTTCCACTTATTACGCCTCCTATAGAAGCTTGTGCCAGACATATCTGTTTATCCTTTTAAGGAGGCCTACAGGCAGTGACAACGTGTCTCTAACACTCTCAGCATTAATGTCATTGGTCTGCAGAGAGCAGCTCAGGGATTCCTCGGTTTTCATCACAATGATTAGGGAGGTGGTGAAAGGGTTATGTTCTGGTTCTTTCCGAGAACGGGACAGACGCCAAATGTGACTGGCTGATGTGCAGAGGTTCAGCTGAGAGTTTGTGCGTTTCCAGGGGGACTCTGGGTATTTTGGCGTCTGTCCTGTGTGCCCCCCCCCCCCCCCCTTTCCCCAGTCATCTTTCTCATGCTGGGCAGAGATACTTCTTTATTCACCTCCCTCCAGTGTCATTGTTTGTGTTACATGTGACGCTCCTCAATTTCTGCATAGGATGACTTCAGTATAAGCGGGAATACATGGACATATTTTTTCCTAATGACGTATATCATCCTATGACATTGCAGACCTCCTCCTAACTGTCCCGAATTTAGGTCTCTGTCCCGCTAGGGGACATGTTTGTCCTGCAAGTGGGAATGTTAGCATAGGCAAACCTAGTGGGGCACTATATAATTGAGGTGGCTGGACCCTGCTGCCGCTTCACACGGCTCTGCTCGAAAAGGGAGAGCTGTGTGCACCTAACAGTAGTGCACGCAGCATTGCCAATGTATATTATAGGGATAGGGAGAGTTGGAGAGCAGCCAAGCACTCGCTAAAATTATGGTCACGCCCCCATGCATGCTGGTCACGCCCACTGGCAGCGTGGTATGGAAACCCCCCTCTACAAATCCTGCGTTTGCCCCTGGTTAGGGGAAGGGAGATATCCAATAGGTAGCCCTCTGGGGACGGGACCACCTCCCACCGTGAAGTGGCCCCGCCCACTGCCCCAGTCCCGACAACTGATTCACAGTTCCCTTTTGCAGACTCTTCTCTTTCTTCCCATTTTCCTATAATAATTTACATATCTACAGTTGTGCAGAACTACCCAATGATATTGAAATACTTAACAGAGCATCTCATACTTCGATATCAGTAATAGCCGCCTTTAGACCCCATCAGTTCTTAAAAGAGGTGCTTGCTCAATTTTTGTCTCAAGATCCATTGATAACAAGGCGATATACAGTGTTACTGCTTGTTTTGCTTTAGGGATGAAACACATGAGCATTAATGCCGCTCATTAACTCTTACATTAACCGTTTTGCAGTGTGCAGCAACTTTGTATCAACAAAGAGATTAAAACATTGGCCCTGCATGGTATAATCAATAGGAAAGCAAGGAGAATGCAAGAGCTAAGACTACTAGCTTTTCAAACTTTGTTTATACATCTCAGCTGAAATTTCCAGTTCACAGGTGGATAGGTTAGAAGCACCAAGCATAAAAGTTATATTAACAATACAATTAAAATGATTATTATTATCCATTGGGAGATAGGAATTAAAAAAATCTCATTGTATCTTCCAACAGAAATCTTATTTTAGTGGAAAACGGGTTTTCCAATGTGCAAATATATGATGACAGATGATGCTGCAGAGAGGAGCAAAATCAGGTAGATAAAGTATTTGGCTTTGCCGCTGAAATTACAGTAGTGGGTAAACAAGTTGTGACCATGCACAGCTGTAAGTTCGCTGGTAGGTTAATACCAGGGTATTGGGATGTTAGTAAAACACGACACCTGCTAAATCTATCCGTGAGCTTCCACCCTCAGCATATACCGGTCCAGGGATAGAAACCTCAGACACTTAGGGCCCGTCGGCTATCTTTAGCTCCTCGGCCCCTGGCAGAGCTCAAACTGCTGAAAGCCTCACATCAGTGCCCAAGAAAACAAATCATTGCAGATCCCAGGAGCGGATTGAAATTCATGCTGAAAAACGATCACCGGGATACACTGTTTCAATATATTGTGTAACAGAAATGGGATTGTACTTGTACTTCATTTACAATACCAGACAAAAACACAACAACTTAGCTTTGTTGCTCCCAGAGACATCTGAACCTATTACCGAACCCAGCATTAGGCATCATTGTATCATAGCCAGGTAGGGTGACAGGCTGTACTGCGGTGAACATTTCACCAGCTATATAATAACAGGAATCATTATTCCCCAATATATTTATTATTTATGTTACATTCATCAGTAAAGGACAAATACTGACTGAGATCTGTTCATGGCTCATTTATGAAAGAAGGATTTTCATAATTTACCACTCTAAGGGCAAATTCAATCAGTGCAAGGTCCCGTAGAATCATTGTGCCCCCCAACAGCCCATGGGCAGCTGGAGACATGTTAGTGCCTAAGAAGGATGGCAGTACACGTTTCTGTGTGGACTACAGGACGTTGAATGAAGTTACGGTGACAGATGCTTATCCTGTGTCTCACATAGAGGAGTTACTGGACTAGCTGGGATCGGTTTGTTCTGTGTCCACCTTGGACCTTAGTAAGGGATATTGGCAAATACCCTTTACGAAGGAGGCACAGGACAGATCCGCATTCACCACTCCGTTTAGTGATATGCCCTTCTGGATGAAGAATGCCCCAGCCACATTCCAAAGGGCAGTGGAAAATGTGCAACAGGGACTTCGCCCAGGGCTCCCTGGATGACATTTTCAGTGAGACATGGGAGGAACGTCTGGTACACGTAGCTGAGATTCTTTGTTGGATTGCAACAATAAAAGAATGAACTTGGTCTGGCGCCCTTTTATTAGAACAAAGTCATGTGAACAGTATTGATACAGTTATTGTGTCCTATGATCAATTGGTTTTCAAATTTACATGGTCAGGGGCCCTTCCACTCCTTGACCCACAGTGCCCAGACAGAGCCGGATTATCCATTAGGCAATCGAGGCCTCTGCTAAGGGATCGGTGGGCACTGTTGGACCCGGATTAATCTTTTTTTATGTGTGGATTTTTTCTTTTGATAAATGGAGCAGGGAGAAGGGGTCCAAATCACGAGTAGCTGGACACCAGACCCCAGGTAGGTACCCTTTTGGGTCTTCCTGGGGATTTTTCCTTAATATACACTCTTAGTGCAGTACTAATTTAGCAGATACTGTCACATTAATCATTATTATGTTTCACCCTGTTAATTCCCATTCTACTGTCTGTTTTGCATTTGGAATTCCCCCACTGAAATCCTGCACTTGTACTATAAATGCTCTGTCAATGTGGGAGGTAAGCAGGGAAATCATTGGACGCCTCTTATTTTGTCTTTTAATGGAAGAGGAGAGAACGGTCTGTGGGAGCCAGGAAATTTCTGCTGAACAGAAAGTGTAGAGAGAAAAGCCATAAAAGACCTGGGGGCATATTTAAGAAATCACGGTAGTGAACTATCGTGAACTTACCGTGGAAATCAGGTCCCAATGTGCCCTCCGCAAATTTATTAAAGGTGCATCGCAGCAGATATCATGGATATCTGCTGCTTTGCACTCCTGATCGTTTTTGAGAGCAGTCACCATTCAACAGTATGGTGATTGCTCTGGCTGCAATCTAACAAGTCCCGAAAAACATTTTTTTTCGGGAACTTGTCATGTTAATGTACAGCTGAAGCTGGCGTACATTATCAAAATTGAAAAAATCCAATGCTGTCAGCTCTGCTCCGAAGAGCAGAGCTGGGCAGCGCATGTGTGGAGGGATCACATGATCCCTCCCTGTCACTCACCGCTCGCTCTCTGCAACGATAGTTGAAGAGACAGAGAGGGGATCTTTGTGCGCATGTCCAGTTCTTAGAACTGCACATGCGCAATTGAAGAATGAAGAGGAACGAAGATGACCAGTAGGAGATCCAGAGACACTGCGTCCCGAAGAGGCGGGTGTGATTTTTTTTTATCACAGAAACAGCAGTTTTTCAGGACTGCTGTTTCTGTGATCCGTTTTTAATAAATTTGAGAAATAGTTCAATCCTTATCCATGCGATAAGGATTGATAACTATTTCTCATTTATGCCGATGAATGATAAATGTGCCCCCTGGAAACAACGCACCGATATCGCAATCACACCTTATATAACGGCCAGATTTATATCAATTTTTCAAAAGTATTTCTCAATGCTTCTATGATGCTGTCCTGGCCTTTACCAGTGACTGAAGCACTGTACTTATCTCGTAGCAGCCAGTAACGCTCTGTCTGCTCCTGCTGCTATTCTCAGGGTCCTGGGAAAGAATGGGTTGTTGTTATGTGTTACAGCTACTGCAAGGAAGGAATGTCCTTTGATTGACAGGTAGTACAGGCACCATGGCAACAGTGCCAGTTTGTCACCTTGGAGCTTGTTGACTTAACCCTTTTGTTACCAGAGAAGTCCTCTGGACATTTGTCATCTCTCCTTGCAGGAATGTAAAGCCAATTGCAGTATAATTTCTGGACTTTCTTTTTACACAGTCATAGACAACTCAGGTTTGGCACAGCAGAGAATTTACCCTATATTAAGATGAAAGACTAACTTAATTAATTTCCATTACTTTTAATTAAATGATGCAATTATTCCCCCAGAACCTAGGGGAAAGAAACTGGACTTTATTTTTTTTTAATTTTTTTATGAAGTCCCAGAACAGTTACTCTTGGAAGAGATCCTTGAAATTCCGTTAAAAAAAAGATTGTAAATAAAAATTAAACTTTGGTATACCATCAATATCAAAAGCCTTGAACAGAATTTGTAATGTGTTTTAAAGAGATCCAGTCACATAGTTCTTCTTTTATGTAATACAGGCTTTGAAAATACTGCAGCATTTAATCAAGAAAGTGTGGGGCGGAAACCAGAGCACCCAGAGGAATCCCACGCAAACACGGGGAGAACATACAAACTTCACAGAGATAAAGCCATGGTCGGGAATCAAACTCATGAGCCCAGTGCTGTGAGGCAGAAGTGCTAACCACTTGTACTGTATACTAAATGACCTTGAGGATTTGGCCCTAAACACTAAGACGTCATTTAATCCTGAGTCTCACTTCCTCTTAACACCCCAAAGGAAAAAACAAAAATATCCAAATTAGCTACATCCTTGAACCACAGCCCCCTTCCCCATACAAATTGTTAGCCATGACCCTTTTGACTGTGGGACTGTGCTGTGACGCAGTTTGGGGGGAGGATATGGTTACTTGATGTTTTAAATCCACTGATGTCATTATATGTGGGTTCACTTTAAATCCAATGTCCCCAAACGCTAACATGGCGGTTTACCCTGATGGTAACGCCACACACAGATGATTTGTTTGAATGGTTGAATATACAATGCGAGAGAAACTGTGCAGACGCTGGACTTATTTTTAGATATTTGATAATGTTAGGGATAATCTGTGACAAAATGAGTAACACTACAGGAAAGAGGGACATGAACGGACTAAACCACTGTCTATCCCATGGGTTTAATTCGGATCTCTGCATATTTGTAGTAATAAAAGTACGAGCTGGATATTCCAAATTAAAATGGTAACATTGTCCTGAAAAATATAAAATTGCGCACTTGCCTTATTAATAATAATAATAATAATAATAATAATAAATGCACAATAACGTTAGAACAAAATCATTCTCTATCACATCACTATCATTGTATGTAATTTGTTTGCGTCACAATTTGCTCATTGCATAGCGCTCCGTAATATGTCAGCGCTTTATAAATAAAGGATAATAATTAGTGTTTAATCACCCAGTGAACTGAATCTCTACCGGCCATAGCATAACATTTCAATTGGTTAGGAAGGAACATTTCTGATTTGTGTGAATCCTGGAGTTTATATCACTTTCCCTGCACAAATTAATATAAACTACAACTTAAAGGAAAAACAAAACAAGAACATAAATCAGATCCTAAGAGACAGAGTTGAACGCAACTTTAATTTACAAAACACAGCATCCCTCCCAATATGTCTGCCCCCGTGCAAACATTGGGGCGTGGTCACAGCAAATGAATTTGCAATCACCATCATCATCAGCGTTTAAAAAAAATACAGCTCTAAGAGCATAGATGTATTGGAGGAAGGATTCAGGTACAGGGCTTGTGTATGTTACATTAACCAGCTGAAACATCGCTTCAGTCGTTTCATGCGTTACTGCTCTATTCTTGGAGCAGAGGTCAGAGGATGATGGTGAGAAATAAATCACATCAGCCCCAGGATACATATCCTGCATTCCCTCTCATTCATAATGTAGATTTGTTATTGACACAGTAATCTGAGACTTCATCAGCACCATACAGTCATCCCTGATCTATTGATCATTTATTTTATCAATTTTCTGATTACTTCACTAAGGCTGTCAGTAGCTAATGTGTATATGTTCAGTAACGAGGAGAAGACACATTAGACAGGCATTCTAAGCTCAAAAAGATTTTAGTATCCCTGGGAGCTATTCAGAAACAGTCTGACCTAACATTTATGAGCATTCAGCCTATAAATAGGGACTAATAGCACATGAATGTAGCAGGTTAGTGTGCAATTGGATGGTGATGTCACAGCGCAGTCACACGGTCTATATAGCAAGTTAGTGTGTGATTGGATGGTGATGTCATAGCGCAGTCACACAGTCTATGTAGCAGGTTAGTGTGTGATTGGATGGTGATGTCACACAGTGAGCGCAGTCACACAGTCTATGTAGCAGGTTAGTGTGTGATTGGATGATGTCACAGCGCAGTCACACAGTCTATGTAGCAGGTTAGTGTGCAATTGGATGGTGATGTCACAGCGCAGTCACATGGTCTATATAGCAAGTTAGTGTGTGATTGGATGGTGATGTCATAGCGCAGTCACACAGTCTATGTAGCAGGTTAGTGTGCAATTGGATGGTGATGTCACAGCGCAGTCACATGGTCTATATAGCAAGTTAGTGTGCAATTGGATGGTGATGTCACAGCGCAGTCACATGGTCTATGTAGCAGGTTAGTGTGTGATTGGATGATGATGTCACACAGTGAGCGCAGTCACACAGTCTATGTAGCAGGTTAGTGTGTGATTGGATGGTGATGTCACACAGTGAGCGCAGTCACACAGTCTATGTAGCAGGTTAGTGTGTGTTTGGATGGTGATGTCACACAGTGAGCGCAGTCACACAGTCTATGTAGCAGGTTAGTGTGTGATTGGATGGTGATGTCACAGCGCAGTCACACAGTCTATGTAGCAGGTTAGTGTGTGATTGGATGTTGATGTCACAGTCTATGTAGCAGGTCAGTGTGTGATTGGATGGTGATGTCACACAGTGAGCGCAGTCACACAGCCTATGTAGCAGGTTAGTGTGTGATTGGATGGTGATGTCACACAGTGAGCGCAGTCACACAGCCTATGTAGCAGGTTAGTGTGTGATTGGATGATGATGTCACAGCGCAGTCACACAGCCTATGTAGCAGGTTAGTGTGTGATTGGATGGTGATGTCACACAGTCTATGTAGCAGGTTAGTGTGTGATTGGATGGTGATGTCACAGCGCAGTCACACAGTCTATGTAGCAGGTTAGTGTGTGACTGGATAATAAGGCCACAGAGTGAGTCTCTAAAGCCAGTTACTCTATATACACATCGTTTATTGTAAAGTCTACTGGCTTTAAATTTAGTCAAACAAAGCTAAAAATGTACCTAAAGTCAGGACAGGATGAATTTATAAATCCAGGCTTCTGCAGCCTGGGAGATTCTGTCCCTGGAATTCAGAGTCCCAGCTCTGTGACAGCTGCTACATTCCAGTCTTTAGCTCCCAACGCTCACTGGGAGGACTTGGCGTCCTAGCGCCTCACCAAATGACACCCCAGCTGTGCATTAGCAAAGAGGGAGGGGGTGGGAGAGAAGTGCTCCGGCTTATTTTGGTCCTTGCTAAATATTGTCAGTAGAAGACCTATAACTTAACCTATTCATGGCTTCAAGAGCTGCTTCAATACAGCTGCTCAGCACCACAGTTGGGTGGAGTTTAATAAGCAGTCTCTGACCAGACAACACGTTATAACTAAGAGCATTTGGGGTTTGTTTGAATCAACATTAGCAGAAGAAGCCAGGCAATGAGTGATCAAAAGTTCATATTGAAAGAAACTGTAAGCTGAGCACTTTATAAACTCAGACTTTATAATTTTGTATCAGGTTTCCCAATTAGACGGCGTGCCACTGTGTTTAAGAGGAACCAAGGTTGTACAGTCATCACTGGTCCCCCTAATACTGTGCATATGGTCCTGCATACAGGGACCCCCAATAGCCATGTATGAAGTGACAGTTAGACCAGTTACATAGTACCAGGGAGATCATTCGTATCTAGATTATAAACATTATCATAGTATAGTGGAAACTGCACAATAAAACCTCCGGCTGGTGTAGCCCAAGACTCAGAATTGAAAAATGAGCCCTTTTGTGAGTCACGTTATATTTATAGCATCTAGTCTGCAATTTCATCAACCTAGCAATGTTAAAAATGCCAAGTGTCAAAAATTGGTGTAATATGATTTATCTAAAATACCAATTACTGAGCTTAATATTTTGAATAGAAACTAAACACCTCGACTACCTCCTGGATAAAATGATGCACAGTATCCTCACGGTGTACTGAAATCCTTAAAGGTAACAGCGCTCTTCAACCTTCTGGGTTTATGTTTGAAACAGTTACCTGTAGATTACATTGTTATAAATGGACCCTTGTAACAATGTAAAGAGAACTGAACACTTGTACTGAATATGCTTCAATAAATAAAAATGTAATAAAATATGATTGTGACTCATTTTACTGTTTCTATGTAATGGTTAAGTTTTGCACATGCTGCATACATTGATCACACAGTTGTATCTCTTGTTTCCCCCCTTTGAAAGTTAAAATTGTGAAGTTCATTCAACTCAAAGAACCAAAATCATACTGTAAGCTGACGCTATATACAATGCAAAGTGTGTTACAATTGCTATGTCCAAATCAAATGTTTCGACAACCAAAGAGTAGACTTGGACGATCCCTTAACCACCAGTAATATAACATCTCTTGGACACATGCATATTACGAGAGACAGAGATTTTAAACCACTTCTCTCAATATCTCACGGAGGTAAAAAGAATTAGTTTGCACCGGCTTGAGATACTGCAGGTTGTTCATATAGCTACTGTAGCCTTCTCCGCAGGATACCACATACTCATCCTACGCCCTGCAAGCTGTATATCTGTCGTTTATGCATTTGTATCATGTTGTAATGGACCCATGATAGTGCTTGAAAATAAAGAGTTTTTAAAATACCCAAACTGTTTTGCCAGTTTTCATGAAAACACTGCCTGTAATTCCACTAGGCACCAATGACAGCTCCAAAAGAAGGCGCCGATGAGAAAAGACAGGCTGCATTTTCACGAATATTTCTCACAGTGGTCACCATTGTGCCACAAATCCCTAGGAAGCAGCAACAGGCTGCATAGTCGATGTGGGAGCTGTAGGAGTGGGCAGGTGATGACTGAACATTAAAAGACTTTCTAGTGGTGTGTGCTGGTCCAGTGGTTCTCCAGCAGCTGTAATAGGACTCTGAAGAGGGGTATTAGTGTTATCACTTACAGCCAAAGCGTCATCTGGACTCAAGGCTGCACAGGAAAAGCAGACTAATACGTAACACTTATGCAATTTTTATTAATATATTATTTTGGCAAAAAAAACAAAAACAAACTTCCCCTGTAAGAGCAGAACAGACAACAGAAGTATTCCTGCAATACGGCCAACAGTAAGGCCGGGGACTCATTGTGCATAAGATTAAAGACTCCGCAGAACACTGAATATACAAGGACTGAACACAGAACACTCCTAAACCCCACGCTGAGGAGCCAGACAAGTTCTGCTCGGCCCGACTACTGCGGAAGAGTTATTATGATACTTCCTAAAGGAGTTCAACCCCAGGCACTTATTGTCTTCTAACCACAAAAAAACAACACTTTATAAAAATATATCCATATTAAGGAGGCGTCTACATTGTTCCTTGTAGTATTGCATCTTGTACCAGAAGCACAGCTTTACGGTATATCCCTGTCCGCACCCACGTCACAGATGTATTGGTTAGCGTCCAGATCTAAATCTCATCCATTGAGGTAGATTGTTTCATAGGGTGGAAGTTGTTTAAATGAAGGAAGCGATGCTCATGACATGACCAAGGCAGATTCTGGCACATTAGACAGTGTTTGGGCTAAGGAGGGTCTCACACCTAGGTCTTGGTGCTGGTGGACCCCAGAACTATGATGAAGGGACGAGGTCTTGAAAGATTTCAGCCTTTCCTCCGAGGAGGAGAGCAATTTACTGCAGAATTAAAAACAAATTCCAGAAAAATGTAAGAGAGAGTAGTCTAAATTACTGCATAAAATGAAATACACTAAAAAAAAAAAATTAAGATCATTATGCTGGGTACTACAATTACAGATACCTGAAATCACCTGTTGATATTTCAGTAGCACACTATTTGCTCCCATTTTACAGATAAGTTGTGAATACATAACTTTTCTAAGCAACAACAGTTTGTTTCCATAGTTATCGATGTTGCTAACTTAAAACAGATATTCACAACTGCTCTACCAAATGGCAACAACAGTGTGTTTCTGAGTATTCAATAAAAATTTTAAGGCCAAGTCCTAGATAGAGTATCGGGTGTTGTTCCAGCATCCAAAGGAATTATTTCAACTTAAATATGTCTAGAACATACTTGGAAAACAAAGTGACAATGTATTTCTTCTTAGTAAAATACTTAAATACAATTAAGCAACAACATCTTTAAGTGAGCACTCCATTCACATCAAAGCATTTCTCGAAGATAATTAACAGATAAAAAAGTAGACCAAGAGCAACACACACTGGATATATTTTTATTAATCATAATTTTTTTTTTGACAAGGAACCAATTAATAGGGAAGATCCACCAACTAGAGAGATGTCCAGTTCGGCTGCTAGATTCTTGGCACAAATTATGGTTTCTAAAATCTTAGAAAACCCCTGTTTAGTAAGCCTCCAATAGAGACCTAATTAATTTAAATTGGTTTTAAATTCTTTGTGCAATAAATATGAGTTCTAATACTAAAACTAAACATTGACATCCGGGATGTGGCCAAGCTTGCTCAGAGATCAAACAGTAGGAGAGAGACTACACAAAATGGTTACATCTTAATAGCAGCTTATAGCTTGATTCCAAAATGAGAGTGCTGATGAATCAATCGTCTGCACTCTATCGGACACTCTACCTCCAGGGAGACCACAAAACGAGATTCCCACTGCTTGACATTTGTTTCAATAATGTTTAATGTTCTGTTAATACCACAGTCCAAAAACATATTGGTAGGTTAATTGGTTTCTGAAGAAATTGGATGTGTGTTAGGACATTTAGATTGTAAGCTCCAATGGGGAAGGGATGACATCAATGATTAAATATATATATATATATATATATATATATATATATATATATATATATATATATATATATATATATACACACACACATAAATATATAATGGAAATCTTCAGCACAAGGATGGCCCCGACCACTATGCTGTCATAAGGATAGAAAGATTTAAAAGAAGAAAAAAAAAAAACAGCTAAAAACTTAGTCAGTTAATTCAATCACATGGTCACTAGTTTCCTGTTCACATGATCAGTCTCATGACTACTGGTTCAGCCCCCACAATAGTTGTCTCCACTGTGTGTAGATGATGGACTCACTTTTTACTGGACATAAGTCTACACTAAGAAGTTAAATATTGGAGGCTTGAATACTAGACGTGAATTGTTCCCACTATACATTCAGGTGACTGGAAGACACTGACCTGGGCGTACTAACATCCGCCACGATGAAGCCGTTAAGATGCGTCTCACTCTGACCGGGAGATTTCTGCGGTGACCACTGTATGAGGAACCAGACAATTTTACGGTGCAGTAAGATTATAACTACAAGTAAAACTGGAGAACAGTTTATCCCCCAATCTCCTGTAGAAGAGTCTCTCTAACAGTGCTGTATATAACGCAGCCGTCACTGACTCCCAAACATTTCAGATGATGGTTAAAAGAATCTATGAAAAAGTATTTAGTCTCTATAAACAATGTCACTAGATGCCGTTATACCAGCATTTGGATCTTCTCCTTATTCCCAAGTGTACTTCTTAGATCTAGAATCCATAGACTATACTTCAGGCTCAAGGTCACTAACATAGCTATTAAAAAATTAATTAAGAACTAAAAACAAGAGTATATTAATCTTAGGATATTAGAGGCAAGGAGTAACTTGGAATGAAACTCTTTCAAACTGCGATCAGACACCAATTTACACTAATTTCTCTCCATAAAGAGGCAGCATCACGGGGGTCACCAAGTGGGATCAGAAAAACAAAATTACAACTATGAGAGACCTCAGATTCCTCCAATTTCAGAGTAGGTGTCTGTGTTCCAGATTCTGACACTTTTGCATAGGAACTATAGGTCAATAATAAAACTAAGGGTTGAGGAGTCCGGTCACTTCCAGACCGCGGACCTGGAACCCGGACAGGCTGCAGTGAGAATATGCAGCAAGTCTGAAAGGTTTTAGCGGTAGCAGTTTACTATCCTTTCCCAACTACACAAACTGTGGCGGCTTCTCCCAGTGCTGCCCCCTAGCTGTGGTCTTTGCAATTAGTGCTAAATAAGAATATTGTTTATAAGAGGTGGAGGGGGGGGGGGGGGGAATTATTAACAAAAAAAATTAGATAAAATAAAATGAAGCGTGAGGAGTACTTACCCCCGGGGAGCGGGGAACGGAGCCAGTGTGAAGATTCATCAAGCATAAATTTTTCAGTAAATCCCGTCCTAACGAACATATAAAGCATTAATAAACCTCGCATTCCCTAGGCTAAAATAAAGGGGAGTGTACAAAGTGCCTGTATGGCACTAGACTATAAGGTTTATTTGAGAATGCCCAAAAAGTTACAATACAATACTACACCTTCATTATAATAATAAAAAAATTAAAAAACATTTCATAGTTTGGCATAATTTCTACCAATCGTGCATTATCCAGCCAAACAATATTGTACATCTACCAAGCAATATAGTCGCCCCTGCGTTATCCAAATGACAACCACTAACCCCGCTCTCTGTTGTCAAAATACTTCTGCTCCCACTGGTTGGTGAGGATGTTGAAATAACGCGGCTGTTCAAAGAAGCGCAAATATCGGGAGGAGATGGGGGATGGGAAGACCCGTTCAAACTGTCCACAGCGCGAGAGCTCATCTTCAGTCTCCACTAGGACGCGCACGTCCTCTGGAGTCAGCTGATCCAGCACTGTGGCGTATAGTTCCTGCAAGACATAGCGATCACTAGGGTATCAAACATTGTACCGTGGATAGAGATTTGCATCATAAACCTTCCCATCCGGGCACAGACAGCAACTGATTAGTCTCCGGTAAATAAAATGTATCCTTGGTGTTATAAAAAAAAAAAAAAAAAAAAAAAAAAAAAAAAAAAAAAAAGGGTAGTATACAAAGTATTGTAGTAACACAAAGATTTTAGAGGTCAATTTACTAAAACCAATAAGAAAGTGTTCTGGTATAAAGTTGCTTAGCAGGGAATGTTAGGGGGTTTTGTACAACCAACACTCTGGGATATATTTACTAAACTGTGGGTTTGAAAAAGTGGAGATGTTGCCTATAGCAACCAATCAGATTCTAGCAGTCATTTTGTAGAATGTACTAAATAAATGATAACTAGAATCTGATTGGTTGCTATAGGCAACGCCCCCACTTTTTCAAACCAGCAGTTTAGTAAATATATCCCTGTGACGGCTTCAATACATTTCTGAACTATCTGTGTATCCCATGCACTAGAGGAAACATGACTGTAGGATAAGGACAAATCCCAATATCTCTACAGGCAGCTGAACACTGCCAGCAAATAGCCAACATTGTTACAGAAAGTTAGAACATTAATGCTACATGTTTACACTTCCATCATGAGTACATTAAATTAAAAGCACGAGACCAAACAACAATATCTACAACATTATAAATGAACATAGAGCAAACTAGCCTTAGCTTCTAACGAATAAATTAAAGCAGATATATAAGACATCCTTTCATAAGAAGCTTGACATCATGGTCAAAGTTGCCGTTTTGGTTGCGTCCTAATGCATCAGTCATGTGAGCCGGCACCCTCCCACTTCTGTCTTAGTAGCAAAAAATCTGAAGACCAGAGAATCTCATTTTAACAGTCACCTGAACTGTATAAAAAACACAAATTTGGCCTCAGCAGCAAAGAGGTTAATAGTGACGGAAACAGTGAATTATCAGATTGTCAGGTCACCCAGGGGAGCGATTTCCAGGGCTCAGCGGGAAAACAATCGTATAGGAGAAAAACCTCACTAATTGTGGATTTATAATGGATCAGGTCATTATAAATAACATGGAGACCAGTTTTTTGTAGCTGCGACCTGTAGGTCATGAACCCCGATTGTGACGGCTGTAGAAAGAGGATATGAAATCTCCCACCTAGCAGTCACTATGAGGCCACTGATAATAATAGTTACCACCATGTACCTTATCTGGTATCTTCTGGCTGAGATAATGTGCCCGCTTCATCTTCTCTTCATTCAGCATCTCCGCCGAGCGCCCGCGATCCTTCCCAACGCTGGACACACTTGGCATGAAAAAACAAAAATAATAAGATTCAATTTCTCTTCGACACCTCTTCCCCGTAGTCAGCATAGCTGTGCGGTGATTCCACTCAGCCCTTTAACCCCAACACATACTTGTAACATATGATCCAGGTGACTGCAGCGATCCTTAATCCGTGTAATCACAAGAGCCGGGGGGCTTAGCCACTCCAGCTTATACTACTCATGTAGACATCTTTATTAGCTGCAACTTTATATAGTGTCCGATATTCTATATGTAGTTAACAACGTTATAATTACACCAATTCACACACATCTTGAGGTTTGGTTTACTTATGTGAATAACAAAGTTTGTGTTGTTCAATACTTTTTTTTTTTAATTAGTTTTTTTCTGTCCACTAGGGGGAGTCACAATAAATTCAGAATATTTGTGACATTTGAACTCATAATCATTGTAACACATACGGTTACATTCGTGTACCAGAGTATGTGAGTGTTACAGACTCAGCAGGATTGTATACCATAAGAGGAGACATTAGTGGAGAAGCAATTACAATCTGGAGCACTACGATCTGCTCTGGAGAATATCATTTATACAGGACGGAATCCAGAGGAAAGCAGCTAGGATGGTAAATCAATATATCTTGATATGGGATAGAGTCAAGAGGACTTTGCAATGTTCAGTAGAAACCTATTTCAGGCCATGCTGGAAAACGTTGATTTAATGATTGGACAGACTATGACTGAGCAATGATCTTTGGCTACTTTTAATAATAGGTCGCTAAGTAATATAAAAGGCCAGATCAATCATCATCTTATGCAAACCGAGCTGTAAACCAACATGGTCGCCTACTACAAAAATAGGCAATTCATTTCACACTCGTCACTGCCAGTGGCGGATCCAGGGGGGGGGGGGGGGGGGGGGGGCGCGATCGGGGCATTCGCCCCCCCCCCCTAGCAGCAAAGAGCTAGGTCCCAGCCGCCGATTAAAACGGGAGGGGCGGGGCCAATCGCGGGCGGAAGGCGGGGTTAACGCAGGCCAGCCAATCAGAGCAAAGGAGGGGCGTGATTATGCAAAATCCCCCCCCCCCCCCCCCCCCCCCCCCAAAACATAAAGTCTAGATCTGCCCCGTCACTGCCAGGCAAAAGTATAAAGTAAGGAGATTTTGTTTGCGGTTTTTGGATAGCCACCAACCTACACCCACCTGGTAGCGGAGTTGCTGGAGATCACATCTTCTTTACTGGGGAGGAGGAGGCCGGCCAGATTCAGGAGGTCTCTGATCATCTGACCTTTGATGTTGACGTCCAGTGGAGAGTTGGAATGAAGACTGTGAGCGAGAACCATTTATTGTGGATGTTCATTTGTGCAGCAAATTATAAAACATCACTGTAGATCACCACTGTGTTTATAAAGGACTGTAGACCAGCAGATTTGTTCTGCAACTAATAAGTAGGGGCAAAAACAGACCTTACGGTCAGATTATATTTAGAAACATTTTCTTTTTAACACAGTGCAATTTTTTTTTGCCTCCAATACTATGCAGTGATATATGACAATTATATAGGACAAATTAAATGACATATTGATTGCATTATTGGTCTAGTCAGACTGCAAGGGCACAAAGTGCTTAGTGGGGATATATTCTCCATTTACACAGTGACTGGATTATACATCCCCACTAAGCACGATGTTGGTCTGGGGGTCAGTGGGGTGAATATAGAAAGAAAAAAATGTAAGTTGTGTGTGAACCGTGAAGAGGGGTGGGAATCAGGGATAATATTTTAGGGATGTTAAGAAGCCTCAGGGTTTATTGTTGTAGTAACAGAAGTAAAGATGCCCAATAAGTAACTTCCGTTGCTTGGTGGAAAGACTGAAGCACGATGTTCTTGAAAGATTGAGTTTGAGGGGGTGAGCGGACATCCATGATGAAATGGCAGAAAGACAATGGACCAACATAGATTGAAGAAGAGCCACAAAAGGACAGATATGTCTGTGTGTCCTCCTAGGAGCTTATTGGATTTCAAAGAGTAGAAGTCTCTATAGAGATGAGCAGAGGAATGAGCCTTGCGGTATTTCAATGAGAGGAAGTGGGTTCAGAGGAATGAGGAGCACGTGTTATAGGTAGGATGGGAACCAGCACAGGACAGTGAAGACCTAGGGGAGACCTAGGGGAGTCGGAACATTTAAGACAAGCGAGTGGGCATCGGAGTCAAATAAATCAGATAGGTCACGGACAATTAGAAGTAGTGGCTTTTAGATTTAGCAGTGATCAAATCGTTGACCACTTTGTCTCTGCAGTTTCTGAGCGTCTGACTAAAGGAGGTCCAGGGGGTTGTAGGAGACACCACATAAGAAAGCCTCAAGACTATTGGTGAAGCATGAGAGTTGAGATGCAGCGGTGACCTAGAAGAGGTTGGATCAGATTTCTTTCACAATAGGAGTAATATAACCACATGCTCGAAAAAAAAAAATGGAAAAATACCATTGGGGAGGAACAGAATCCAGATGTTACTTGTAGCTGTGAAAAGCGCAGGAGACCGCAATCTACGGATTTGTGGGGTGATCGGGTTGAGTGGACAGGTCGTAGAGTGGGAGGACAATAAGATGGTAGCGTTGTCATCTCCCAAGGTGGGATGAAATGGAGAAGGAAAGGAACAGATCTATGTCCTAGGAATAAGATTCCATGTCATATTTTGTATACACTGACATTTGTATATTAGCTTAGTGACAGTTTTGCTTTAATGTTAATCCTATACGACATTACTAGGATTGCTGACCTAGAGAGGACAAATGGGAGCTGGTCTCGGGTTGAAGCGTGGTGGATATTTTTATTATCTCAGCGGTACGGACAGACAGATATCATGGACAAGCAGTACAACGTAATAAGACCTCCCGGGTGCCAGACGGAGGAACCAGTGCGTGCTAGAGAAGTGACAGCAATGTCTACACCAACACCCTGGACTATACGGCTTCTGCTCTATATTAACAGCATGGATACCGTTCGAGAGGTCCTTTAACTCTGCTACCAGACAACCTTCCAGTACTATGTATTATACTAGCATTATGGCAGATACAGGTTACAGCTTAAACCAATGTATTAGTAACCATTTAGATTAATCTTAGCCCACATAGCATAATTTATTAAAGTCACCCCGGGGTGGGAAAACATCAAACCCCCGTCCAAATGGAGGCATTTTAATGGGGTGAGGGAATCTATGATTGGGCGACACCCTAGCAGTGAGTTGATGGTGATTGCCGTTTAGTGAATCCATCTGCAAGTGTTGGCAAGAGGGGGCATAATTTGGGCATTGGTGCACTCACAGATGTGGCACTCACAGATGTGGCAGTGACTTCTTCCACGTTGTGTCACTCTTAGGACGGCTTCATGTTGTCCACATTTCTGGACAATACACCTGTGCTCCAGATAAAACATGTACTTGCCCCTGAAGGCCGGATGACCCACTGCGAACAGTCACAAGCAGCCACCAAGCCCATCTCTTTGAAGGACCAGAACGGGGAACATCTACAGCACCAGAAGCTCCCTTGTGGCTACCAGGGAAACGGAGCACAATTATTTTTCTTTATCTTTTCTTTTTAAGTGATCTATTATATAACATGAGCTCTGGGGCTGTCCGACTGGTATCCCGAGGGCTGGACAGAGGCCTCCAAAGATTTGTAACCTCCATCTGCTCTGCTGGATTAAATTTTTTTCATTGCATTTATAAACAGGAATGTGACTGTCCAGGGAGACACGTGGACGGCACAAACCAATAAGATAACGTGCACTGTGGGATATTCCTACTACATTGATCTTTATGTACAGGATTTCCCAAATCAGTTTGTATCATTAACATTAGGAATTCTGACCCTTTATTTATACACAATTGAGGGTGTATTTTCACTGCGAATATTCCAAATATACAAGTCGGCACAGGAATCATTATTTCTTCTAACAGTGGAAATGGTGACAACTATTTTAACTCCTAATAAAAACATTGTAATGTATAGTTTATAATCGGAGGGATTACACCAGTAACCAATACTACCTAGAGTTTAACCAGCAATTGAAAGTCTTAATAAGGAGGTTTCTTTACCTCCATACACTGAAACCAACCAGCCAGTCTCCAACACTTTTGTCATTTTCTTCATAACATGTTGCCATGTGCAGATTGCTGTAACCCATAGCAACCAAAACGAGCCTCAATGTGTAAGGACAGTAGTGTAACACACATACACACACTCTGATTACCTGGGAGAGATATTCACTTCTAGAACCCACGGTTTCAGGTTCTCATCCAGCATAATATCGAAGCCGAAGAGCTCGTGGCAGCTGTATGGGTTCTGCACATACATCTTCATTAGGCTGTTCACATAGGGCTCCGAGCTGGGGGGAAACGGCAGACAGTAATTTATCAGGATCGTCCATAGAGGTCAGAAACAGAATAAATGGATAAAGATTAAGTCCTTGTGGTCCCATCCTCCCAATTCTGTCCCTTATGCCTTTCCTCAGTCCTAGATTTAACCCCCCCCCCCCCAGGAGGAAGTGCAAAGGCGGGACGAGAGGGAGGGCGGCCCACAGTTACTACATAGGCGGGACTAGATGTGAGGGCGGCCCACAGTTACTACATAGGCGGAACTAGATGTGAGGGCGGCCCACAGTTACTACATAGGCGGAACTAGATGTGAGGGCGGCCCACAGTTACTACATAGGCGGGACTAGATGTGAGGGCGGCCCACAGTTACTACATAGGCGGGACTAGTGTGCAGATGGCAGTTGTTTAGACTTACGCAATAATTGTCTTTATCACCATCTCTTTGATCTTCTCCCAGATTTTATCGCTGCTGAAACCCTGCTGGTTGAGGTAGGTCCACAATGCCTTTAGTGCCCTGCACAGAAAGAGCTGGGTGAGCGGGTCTGTGTAATGTCATGCTATGGTTCTTCCCCCTCATTTACATACAGCGCCATGCATTTTAGTCATTATAAAACCCATCAAATAATCACATATGATGAAGTCTGTTGTAAAGCTCTGAATCAGGACTGATGAGTCCTGGAAACAGAATAAAAACCAAACATACTGTACAGCTATGTCAGAGTGGGATCACGTGTGTTAATCATGGAAGAGTCATAGAAATTAGATAAAATCATTAAAGTTACAATTAATCCAATATATTTGTCAGGGATGTATTTGTATACACACACACATACACACACACACACACACACACACACATCTTTATTACAAGATTATCTCTTTGTACCATTTGTGCCCCTGACAAGCGGTCTCGTCCGTGTTGTCCTTGTAATCCACATTCTTTTTATTCACACTGTAGTTTGTCAAGTGCATAAACTTGTTGCTCAGACTCTTCATGGACAATGAATACCTGGAAAACAGGAGATGACATTAGGGAAACATATGGGAGATACATGCAGAGCAACGTACACACCCTCCTTGTATGAAGAATTTCCCTCGGTACGATCAATACAGCAGGGTCTGGTAATATATAACAGTGGGCTCAGATTTTAGTGCTCGCTGAGCTGGGATCAGACGAACGGCTAGAAAACAAGACGGATCGCGAATGAAGTACGCTGATCCTCCCAACGCTGTGAGCGCATTAAGGAAGCCGACCAGCAGAGGTCCTCACTGACCGTAAGTTCTGAGACTCTCTCCCACAAACAGCAGGATTCCAGAGAAGAAACCTTTAAGAACCATCCCATGAATGTCTTGTGCTCAGGGAGCAGCCAGAAGTTAGACAGCTCGAGTCTATTCACAGGAAAAAGAACACAGGAAGGAGCAGGGGCAGTGACCTGCCTCTTAGGGGTAACCATGACCCTTTCAGCCCCCCCCCCACTACTGAGGGAGAATAGCCATGCCCCCCACCCAAAAAAAAAAAATCAAAAAAAAAAAAATCAATAATAATAATAAAAAAAGGGATTTTAAAATCAAGGGTACCACTTCAAAATTAATCAAAATGAGCTTACTATATAAAGTACACAAACTACTGGTTTTGAGGGTAATGGTGCATTTCAAAAGGGAATTCCCTGGAACAAATAAAGAAAACTGAACAAACAGGAAAGGAACATACTTGCAGCTAGCGAATCGCACCAGTCCATCAGTAAACAGGTAAACTCTCAGGGGGTCATACGACGTCACGTAAACATAAATCCGCAAGTCAAACTTGCTCCCGCTGATGAGGTAGGGTTTGTGCAGGTATCTGGAGGAAGAGACGACCCAGCATAGAATTACTCTCCCCGGTACTGCGCAGAGGCCACTTGTTCAGGACAATAATCTACATAGTCCGTTATATGGGCACCAGCGTGACTTATTTACGTTGCCTTGGTCAGCTGGTTTGCACTCTATTTACCAACACAAACCTTTACATCACCAATATACCGGAATGGTAAAAATAAAATATATAAACTCTGAACCAAATCCTGCACCGTACCCGCAAACAGCACCTTCCTAACAAGAAGCTGAGCCAACATGTGATATACTAAACAGTTTATTTTCTTATCATTCATTATGTTAGAAACAGTCGCTGTGTTTCTTATAGAACTGTACATTCAATAAAAATATTTCTGGCAGACGACCCATAATTATAAGTCCGGACGTGTAACCGTTACCTCTGTACCAGCAGCGGCCTCTTCTTTGGAAGCTGGCTCCATTTGTGTATAACTTGGATCCCCATTCCTCTGGCCGATGCTGGCTAAAGACACAAGGCAAAGTGAGTGAGCCAGAGGTGGAAATAATCAGCGCTACTTCTATTGTAGCGCCTCTGCACAGAATGGTTTACTAAACAAGACATCTTTAATCAGTGATGGACAACAGGCAGTCATTAGGACCACACATGACCCTCCAAGCTTTTACCTAGGGCCCCCAGTTGCCCCCTGCTTTATTTGTTTGTTATAGCTTGTAACACTTGTTTAACATGCCTGCTGCTATGTTATTACAGGTAGGTGTCTTTCTTCAATTAAATGTATTGTTTTCACTTATTACATAGATTGAAAGGTAATGTGTGGCCCTTTAACAGGTTAGAGGTCCGCCCATGTGTCCCCAAGGAGCCAATCACAGCTTTAAAAGGACAATTCATTCAGAAAGTCACAGCGTACCGGCTTGACTATCCACTTCTGCCGCGTTCCACCCTCCTCCCAGGCTTTCTTCAGCAGCTTAATGTCTTGTGAAAGAACAAAAGACTGGGGGAAGAAATTAAACTCTTTCCTTCCGAAGCGCGCCTGCATCTTGGACAGGTTCCGCCACAGCCGATCTTTCCGGCCAATCTGAAAGCTTCCTGGGAAATGGTTCAGCTGGACGGAAGGGAACAGGAAAAAAAAAGTTGCATCAGAAACAGGCAAAAATAATTCTAACACCAACGTAGATCTATTCTGTAAATCTCGCAGGACGAAAGACGACAGATTACCTTCTGGTAGGCTCGGATATTTTTGAAGGCTGTGGACTTCATGTGATGACCCCAACAACCCAACCAATCATGATTTCCTGCAAGAAAAGCAATTAAATGGCAAAAGATAAGGAGAATAAAAACAAAAAATACTCAGAAAAAACAAACTGCCGCCAACTAAAACTCCAGAACGTGGTCTACAAATCACAGAGGTTAATAATTAAATACGTGAACAGTCAAAAGCATAATAGAATAAAACGAATATCCAAAAAGAATATTGATTGGATGCTGACTTGAGACCTTATTCACAACCAATAATTCAACCACTAAAATTCATTAATACAATATTTTAATACACAATTAAACTTGCAACAATTTTGCAACTTTGTGTTGATTAGCGAAAAAGAAATATTATCCGTATACTAGTTATAATTGTATATCTATATATACACACCCATGTTTGGAGAATAAACTGCCGTTTAAATAAACACAAACAAATGTTCTGTTATGTTACTCACTTTTGGTGACGCGGAAGTTGGACCTTGCAACAGTTTGTTTCACTATAATTGGGGTCACAGTGCTCATTTTCCATTTCATCAGCTTTCTTTGTGCCCACGGCAGCGGCTCAACTAAAAACAGGTCAAGAAAAAGTGGTGGAGACCAGAAGGAATGTCAGGAGGGGTAGAGTATAATTTCTTACACAACTGCCCGCAAACCTCGAGATATGTATATATGATATAATGAGCATTCCATATAATGCGATATCAATATTATCTCAATATGTTCTCTAAAGTCCCCAGTCACATACATTCTAACAGAGGTCATGGAACTGCTATGGAGGCTTAACTTCAACAGGCCACGGTGAAGAACCTGCACTATGGTTGCTTCAGTAAGCTCCAGTAGCCATCTGGGATAGATACTGGACCAGGGCCCTTTAGTTTCTCCACTGACCTTATTCGTTAGATTCGTTCCATACACATATCACAGGTCAGGGAACGGTCACTGTGCCTAAACGCTACTTTTATAAAACAAAAACAGGCTCCGTCCTTACCCTTTTCATCCTGAGTGCCAAAGTATATTGTCGGAGGTGTGTTGGGGAACAGACTCTGGGTGAGGGCTGGTTTCACAACTAAATCCATATCTGTGGGCACCAGATCCATATTAACAGCACAGTGCCTAGAAATAAAGATCTGCATTTTAATTGTTACAAGTCATCATGTTCTAATCTGTTCTATGAATAATTCAACACTTATATTCAATATAGAGTATAATATAGGGAGAGAGCAATTCGTGATATTCAGCCACAGCAATTACAGCCAGTCGTCTTTTTTGGAGAAGTCCCCATCAATGTTGGACACCAATAAGGAGAAATATTTGTCCGTTCCTCCATGCAAAAGTGCTGAAGCTGGACCAGGTTAGTTGGGGAGCGGTGAGGTCCGACCACACACCTTCAATGACATTATGGTCGAGAACAACAAGGACATATATTTTCTTTATTTTAAGCCACTGGAGTATTGCTCTTCAGATAATTGTACAGTTGAAAGAAACTTCAAACAGTTTAAACTTTTGGGCAGCGGGTAGCAATTTTTGTCTGCAATCGGCACCATTCGTCTTCTCATCAATCCAGACAAGATTGCCGGTCCTCACTCCTGAAAATCACCCCATAACATATTGCATGAATTATTGAAGTGACCCAACAAGGATCCGGGATCAGTGGCAGCAACACAAGGCCAAGGCTGGAAAGTTGAAACTGCAAAGGGTGGAACAATCATTTGAGTGTTCATTTTTTTTTTTTTTTATAACAAGTTTCCACCATGCTGCAGATCCTTAAAGAGAGGGGTATTTATAATTACAAAATAATGGACAACAGTAGAGCAGTTACTTCCATAACATTACAGAGGTGGAATCAAGCCAATTGTGACTTGATATCTATTGCAACCGTGCAAATTTAAGCAATTTATTTATTTTTTTGATGAAGTGTTTATATAATTTAATATATCCTTGTATTCTCCGAACACTCCCAGTTTGCGGAACAGGGAAAAATAAAACCCTTTAAGTTAGTCACCTGACTTAACAGAAAGAAAGAGAAGCTATAATGAAACTTGTTGCAGGGATGGCTTATTACATGCATATCTTTACATTCTATCGTCTATTTTCTTCTTACGTTCCAAATGTGTTTACAACATCCTAGATTTTAGTTGTGTAGGCATTTTACTGTCCCTATGCTGTCCACCCGATACTTGCAGGCTGCAATAAAACGGTGTTAAGTAGTTATCAGTTGTTCCTTGAAAAATTAGTGAGGACAAGTCCCTATAATCTAGCTACTGCATTTGGGACCAAAGAGGATTAGGACTGTTGCATTTAAGGAATCCCAATATTTATGTCACATGAGTGTCACAGTGCTAAATAAAACAACATAAAAGTGATAAGTAAGCAACATAATACACATACCTGGATATGTCTGACAAGGTAGTGGATGGTGTTGTGATGATCGAGAGGTCATCAGCATCTGCATTATAAAGACAGATAAGCATTACCCTCCCTGTGATTAAACAGCACTGAGCACCTTGAAAGCGGCTCACCCGTCTTCTGCAGACCATTGTAATTTGTGGGACTAAACGGTTGACGGATTAGTAAATACGAACCTTCCTCATCCTCGTCTTCTTCTTCCTGGCTATCATCCAAGCCTTCGAGAAGCTCCTCTTCGGCACAGTCTGGCACAAGATTTGGCACAGGCAGACTATGGTGGAGAAAAAAGAAAAAAAAAAGAAAAAAGCATGGCAGTTGGGCAAGTAATATTGACACAGGTCTGAGCATTAAACACTCACCGCATGTTTAACGGTAACACATAAATCCTCTACTGCCACCAATAACCATCATCACCGACATGTTGAGACAACAACAATTATAACAAAACGCCCACAAAACAACTAAAACATTTTTATTATTCACCGTAACTTTGAATAATAAGTGCAACTTACTCTTGGATGCTTACGCCTGGATCAGAAGCCTTATTAAGATGAATAGTTGAGATCTGCGAGGCCATGACCGTTATATTCACTCTTTGAGTCGTCTCGCCAACAGAGAGTTGGTGGTTACTTTTCACATCCGGTGTCTGAACAGATTGACAAGAGGAACCAAGATTACAGGAGTCCCCTCCATTGGCAATCAGACTGGTGCCGATTGGTTTGGTGTAGATATTGGCACAGTGAGCGCTGGAAATAAAGAGGTCACCATTAAGGCATTGACCATCCAATACCAGGCTGCAAGGTATGTTGTCTTTTTGGTGGACTGGATATGAAGTGGGTGGTATACTTTTAACACAGCTGGTATACACCTCGTCTTTTTGGCAGACAGGTTTAGAAGTTTCAGAGCCAGTAGGCAAAACATCTTGGCTTCCAGTTATTCGTCTTATAGCCTCGGTTAGTTGGACTCCTCTATAGGAGGCGCTACCAACGCCATGTTTAAGTGTCTGCAATGTGGAGTCCTCCGTTTTGGCTGTTCCCTGAAAGATGTTGGATGAAGATGCCTTGCAAGAAATATTCCCTGTGCCAGTACCATTGTGACTTATTATTGGAGCCATCCCATTGGTCTGGCCGAAGTCTCCTTTCTCACCAGAAGGCCAGGAAGCAGACTTTGCTCCAGCATTAGGGGGGCTCTGTATCTTCTTGGTGTCCAGCTTCAGATGCAAAGGCACTTTAGCACTGCTGGGTCGTAGGAAGGTGTTTGTGATTAGGGCTGGCCTGGAAGTATCAGAAGTTAGTTTTGCCACTAACTTCTGCCCATCTGTTGTCCATCTCTGCTCTCCACTGGTAGGTCTTCTAATATTAACTTCAGGAAGCTCCCCTGACGCGCTGTGAAGGTGGAATTGATCTATCAACGAGGTGGTCATGGCACAATCAGTTTTGGCGAGTTTAAGTGAAGGCCTGATTGGTAGGTACCTGTAAGAGGTGGAGCAAGGCCTTTGAGCTTCTGTTTTTGGACCTAACAAAGAAGCACCAATTGTTTTGTAAAATCTATCATTCAAAGGTCTATGGAAAGTCCAAGATCTCTCAAGGTTGTCATTGATTGACCTTGGTTCGGTCAATGGAGGAGACTTTGTTAGGGATGTTGTCTTCTTGCTGGGCTCAGAGACAAAACAGTAGGCATGAGGGACCATAAAGTCAACAGGTCGTCGATAATGGGCCAAATTAACATTCTTCCTCTCCAGCTTCAAGATGGGCGCAATCTTCGAGGGAGGGCTATTACTTTTGTACTCGTTGGGTCTGCCGAGACATGTAGGCACCTTCTGATGACTTTCACATTTAAGCTCTGCATTATGCACGCGTGTGCCGACAGATGCCATCAGTGGCCATGTCACCGGATCTTAGTCCACCAAAACCAGTTCACGCCTCATCGCAGCTCTTGTTCTCTGACGGACACTTCCGCTTGAAGCAGACAGAAAGAAGGCATTATTATTAAAGAAACCAACCCTACATTATTTTTGCAGAGCTCACCGTTCAGCATTGTGCCACCGTTTCCCTTCTCTTCCCCAGGCTCCCTCCTGTCATAACTCTGACTATCAGCGTTGTGATAATCCCCTCACCAATATCGTGGGGCTTGGCCTAATTGTAAGGTATATCTGTATGAGGTCATTGGGGATGAAGTGTGACATCACTGGAGTCACTGCCAGGTCTGGACATATCCAAAAATATAACGCAGACGGCAATGAGGTAGCAGAAGCCTGCACAGTTAACAAATCTGTGGTTCCTAACCTTTCCTGACAATAACCTTTCCCCCAAAAATATATTAAAACAAAAAATAATCCCAAACAAACCAACAGAGCAAACACATGTTATCCTGAATGTCTGGAACATGCTGTTTTCCAAATAATAAATTGGACCGCCATGCCTACAATCTATTAAACTCCATTCAAAAATGACCAATCTTTATCGGCACGCTGACATTCCCCACCTTATCAAATTTTTAAACAGTGTCCCTCCTACTACAGGAGAAAACATGCAGTGACCACGTTTGTGAATGAAAGGATAATGAAATATCTTGTTTTTGTAACGCTCTAGACAACGGGTTTCTGGATAAGAGATCCCATTGGTAGGAGAGAGAACAATCCAGCACAGCAATTGTTAGCAGTGTCCTAGCCTCTCACAGACACCACATTTGATATCTGCGAGGGCAGCGAAGGGCTGTAAACACAGAAATAGGAGCACTGGCAATTAGTAATTGGTAGAGCTTACAGAGCAAGCTTAACATAATACTAATTAATGCTTTCCTCTACTCCTCGCTTTAGATCTTCTGCTGGATGGATTTCTAGCATGCCTGATAGACGTGAGCTTAGGAATCCAGCGTCAGCCTTTCCTATACTTATAGGTAACTTAACTGCATAGTTATTTCTAAGAAAGTTATGAGTCAAAAGACTGCTAAAATACCTTCTTACAATCAATCCCTATGACGGCCGATCCCATCTGCCAACGTCTGAGCACTCCAAGAGTACTACATGCTGAATTACCATAGAGATAAACTTTTACGTTTGACCCGCTGTGAACAGTTATCACTATCATAGGGATCAGTGATCCCCATAATCCCTATTTTGCAAGGCGTTCTAGACTTGGATGCTGCTCCAAGATACAACTTGCAGAGACACCACATCAGTCCATTAGCAGAAGTAAAGGAACTTCAGTCTTGATTTTGGCAGGAAAAACTTTCTAGTAAATTCACAAACTGCATTTGTATGAATATTGAGACCACACAAGTTTCCTCTACGGGTACATACATTACCTCTTTGGAACCAAAGGTGGCTGTGTGATATTTTTAAATAAAGATAGCACATGCAGAATAAATAACTTGCATACACCGGCTGATATTACGTTTACACCAGACCTGTTAAATTGAAACAAATAGACATTTTTTGTCTCAACCAAACAGCAAGCACTGCAGTAAATAACAGTATGTT
This sequence comes from Mixophyes fleayi, assembly GCF_038048845.1. Classification (NCBI taxonomy): domain Eukaryota; kingdom Metazoa; phylum Chordata; class Amphibia; order Anura; family Limnodynastidae; genus Mixophyes; species Mixophyes fleayi. The sequence continues at coordinate 145,343,587 of NC_134408.1, read as the reverse complement.
GCTCTGACTCAGCACAATCTATTCACATGCTGGTCACAGGCAGGCAGCCAGCGGTGACTACAGCATTATTCTCAGAACGTGACATCATGCAGATTCCAGTAACAGTGCCCTCTGCTTGTTCTCCTGGGCAGCCCCCGTGGCACGGTTATGTATGTTAAAACTGAATTCTTTTAGGATTAAAGATTTAAAGGTTTTAGGTTTCACTGCTGAACTCGTCAGCTTTATTCCAGAAACGCTTACTGCACGAATGTGCTTCACAGGGAAAACAGCCGAGATATGTACGCAGGAACCTGGGCGATGTGTCAAGCAATAAAACGAATAAGGGGAACTGAAAGGGCAGTGTTGTATTAAGTCATCATGACACAGAAGGTGTCAAAACAGCAAGGTGTTTTTAAAGGGCCACAACCCAAAAATGATAAAGGGCTTTTCTTTTATCAGTTGCGTTCCATGGATTTAACATGGGCCAGGTCATAAAAGGTGGTCTTTGGAGGTCCTTTCTGCTCCCTACACCTCCCTTCTCCGTCCCTACACATCAGTGTGGGTGGGCTTTCAAACCTCTTCTGCTTCCTGATACTGCAGCGAATTACAAATAACCATTCAGACAACAATCAGCTTTAGGAGGGATAAAACGATGCATAGAGACTGAGCAAGCATCCAGGCTTTCCACATCTCATACCCGACAGCACCTCCACAAGAAACAGAATAATTGGGCAGCACGATGGCTAAGTGGTCAGCACTTCTGCCTCACAGCAATGGGGTCATGAGTTCAATTCCCGAACATGACCTTATCTGTGAGGAGTTTTTAATGTTTCCCCGTGTTTGCGTGGGTTTCCTCCGGGTGCTCCGGTTTCCTCCCACATTCCAAAAACATACTAGTAGGTTAATTGGCTGCTAACAAATTGACCCTAGTCTGTATGTGTGTATGTTAGGGTGTTTAGACTGTAAGCCCCAATGGGGTAGGGACTGATGTGAGAGTTCTCTGTACAGCGCTGCAGAATTAGTGGCGCTATATAAATAAATGGTGATGATGAAGAATTGTATTGGAGGGACACCTACGTGCAGGACTTTTAGGACACGTTATGTGTCCCGATTAGCCAATAAATTAAAATATTTCTTTAGATTAGGAAAATAAGTGTAATATATACATCATACAGATAACACTTTTCTGCATACCACAATATTAGTAGGCCAATGTCAACACTACCATTAAAGATTGGTCACACTGGGTAAACAGATATGTGAAAAAACACATTCCCATTTTTAAATATTTTTTTTTTTTTTTAGAAGTGTTTTTCATTATTTAAATAGTTTATTATGCATTTCTTAAATCCACAGACAATGCAGTCATTAAAAATACATTTTTCTCCACAGATTTTTAATGAACATATTCTGTCTGGGAGATTAGCAGAACATACAGGTATTAGTTCTACATCCAGTACGTAGGGAGAGACACATGAAATCTTATAAATACTGCACGAAGGAGCGATTAGGGGCCGGCTAATATCAACAATATCCAAAGTTGACATTATAGATCGTTCTGTTATTTTTCTCTGATTGGTTTCTAGGCAATCCTTTTGATCTCTATTTAAATACTAAAACATCCTTCTGTTTTCGGTTCACTGTGTAAAGAAACTGTTACCTCGTGGACAGTGGACCGATAAGATGCTTAGTAATATTTACACTGGGTATCAGGCTTGCGGAACACGCACACACATGTATCATGTTACTGCACACGACGTGACCCAGCCAAGCACAACCCCTCAACAACTGAACAAGGCAACACAGTTCTGTCATCACAAAGGTCTATTCAGTTTCTGGAGGGCCTCTATAAACCACCCCAATCCACCCATTGCTGTTCATTGCCACGAATGTCCCAGCAGGGGGAAAATTCCTACACGTTTCAAAAGGACGTGTCTAACAGTAGACTCGTGAGCCCAAATAAGAAGACTGTATAAAAATTATATATATATATATATATATATATATATATATATATATATATATATATATATATATATATACACATACACACATATATATATATATATATATATATATATATACACACATACACACATATATATATATATATATATATATATATACACATATATATATATATATATATACACATACACACATATATATATATATATATATATATACACACACATATAAGTACAGATGAGCTTACAATCTAAAGCTGGGTACACTCTACAGAAATTGCAAACAACTTTTTATGCCGAGCGATTTTACATGCGATTGATGTTCCGATCGCTCGGCCCATGGACTGCATACACACTAGCCTTGTTTAGGACGTTAAAGGGAAGAGCGGACGTCCCTTTAGCGACTTTTTACAGCCATGTTGTCGTGAGCAATGACTGTAATTTCGGTCGGAAGTTTATACACACTACTCAACGGAAACGAGATTGGAACGAAAATATTAACGGTACGACCAACCAAATGAGGCGACAATCGTCCATTTGGGCAGACTTTCGACCATCGTGTCACTACACACACTGACCCGACTTTTGAACGAGCGGTTGTATGTCGGCTGATTGAGTCGATTATTGGACAAAAACCGTGTAGTGTGTACCCAGCTTAAGTCTGTAAGACCCTGACTCATTGGCACTTACTGAACTTCCCTACCACACACTAGAGTCTATTTTGTCAGAAGCCAATTAGCTGTCCAATATGTTTTTGAACAGTGGGAAGAATCTGGAGGAAACTCATGCAACACGGAGAGAACATACAAACTCCACCCAGACCGGTCGAAATCGAAACTCATGACCCCAGGCGCTGTGAGGCCGAAATGGTGACACTGTCACCGAACTGCTCATAAATCATCACAACCTATTCCATGGACTGTCTGAACATCTTTAAAGTTTTAAGTTAAAATTAACTTGTAGCTATTTTCTTTCTAATGATTTGAGAAAGTAATGGGAGAACTATGAATTAATTGTTTATTAAATATGTATTTACACGCGCCCCTCTAAACCGTGAACTAGAAAAGTGGAGGTCACAGTCTGAACTATCCATGCCTCTTGAACCCTGCAACAGGATTAAGGCTCTTAAATTATTCATGGGGCAAAACATCAGAAGAACAACAACCGAGACGTCCCTTAAAATAATCTGTACCAACGTTTCCCCATGACAGTTTTGACCGATCTGAAGCACCAACTGTGCACTGTACAGGACAGTGGCCTAAATATGGACAGCACCCTCAGCAAGATTTAGGGTATAAGGCAACATGAGCCGAGTCACAAATATGTATGTCACAACAACATTAGACCTAAAAGCATCACTTAGAAATCATAAGGCTGGTACCAAGTAGACAGAAATCAGGTGTAAATGATATACAAAAACACAAGGATAGTCTACATATCTATGGGAAAATGAATCCCTCTCCACTCCTCTCCAAGCACTGACATATCATAATGTGATGAAGTATACATTTATAATAACAGGGCTGCGATTGTCTATGCTAATGGTAAAAGGACAGATTTATTTTTTTATTAAATCACTCCATACAATAAGAGCAATCTTACAACAGACTGCTTTTAACAACTAATAATTAAAGGACAAACAGAAATGGGGAAGACAGGCAGAACATCAGATATAAATATCTGATGCTGATGAGATAGGGGAAGTGGAGATACCAGTGTAGTCTGAATAATCTAAAAGTATTGCAACAATGTTAGAAGAGGGGAGTGACAGAACCTATCAGGACACCCCAACTATGTCACTACAGCCCATATCTACCAGGTGTCAAATGTCTGGGAGTCCAAACACTGGATCTATTCCCAGCAGCTGTCTACAATAGAGTTATGACTGGGCCAGGAGACCACATATAGCAGTATATGAGACCCCATTACCTACTGACACAGAACCTAACATGACACCCCAGCTGTGTCACTACAACCCCCCATCTTCCCACCATGTGTCAAATGTCTTGGAATCCAAACACAATCTATGCCCAGCATACGTCTGCCATAGGGAATAATGATGAAGCCTGGGTACTGTATATACAGTATAAGACCCAATTACCAACTGACACAGCGTAGCCAGTACCACGGCACCCAGCTGTGTTACTACAACTCCCATCTTTCTCAGACGAGAGACAGAAGTCCAGACACTGCACCTATCCCTAACAGCTGTCCACAATTGGGGGTAATGATGTCACCAGGACACTGTATATACAGCAGTGGTTCCCAAACATTTTTAGTTCGCGGCACCCTTAAGAGTCTCCATAATTTTTTCAAGGCACCCCTCCAAAATAATTACAGAGCAGTCCTGTTTTATACGGAGTGGGTCAAAAAACTTAATAAGTATTTAGGTCAGGATAGAAATACTTATTTAGTTGTATGCAAAAATAATACACATAAACCCAAGGGAAAAGAATATTTTTTTTCAATTATATTTCTGTCAAAGAATAATTTACAGTTAACTCACACTGTGCCCTCCTCCATCTCCACGCTCTCTGTGCCCCCTCTGCACCCACACTCTCTGCACCCACACTCTCTGTGCCATTTCTGCATCCACACTTCACCCCCTTCTTCATTCTTTTGCCCCTCCATTGCTGTTTCCTATTACTATTCCCCTCCATTTCTTTACTTGCCATACTTGACCTTCTTTCTTCTTACTAATTCGGCGGTGCCTGGGACCCAGCATCCTCTCTCCTGCCGCTCGTCACTGAACGTCGGACGTGACGACTTCACGCCCGACATTCAACGAGAAGCAAGGAGGGAGGAGGATGCTCGGTCCAAGGCGCCGACGGAGTGGTAATTTTTTTGGGCCCCTGGCCGCGGCACCCTTGAGAGCCGCGGCGCACACTTTGGGAACCTAGTATATACAGTATATAAGACTCCATCACCCCCTGATACAGTATGGCCAGTACCATGGCCCACCAGCTGGATTACTACAACCCCCATCCTTCTCTGTCAGGAGACAGATAGATGGGCCCTATGGCCCCCCCTGCCTCTATCCTCAGGAACTGTCTACAATAAGGAGTAATGATGGGGCCAGGACACTGTATATACAGTACATAACACTCCATCACCCCCTGATACAGTATGGCCAGTACCATGGTCACCAACTCTGTCACTATAAGTCCCATCTTCCTCAGTCTATGGTCCCCCTGCCTCTATCCCCAGCAGGAGTACAAGTGGAGATCTGATGCCCCTCGTTATTTGGGGGGACACAGGGGTACCCCACCATTGTTATACCACTGGAGACTACTCCCTGTCTGACACTCACCCGTCGCACCGGCCAGCGTGTCTCTATGGCGGACTCCTCCACCCGCCGCTCCCGGGCTTGGCGGCCTCTCCTCTCCTAGCAACCACGCAACTTAGCTGAGCGGCGCATGACGACAGTTCCGGCTCCAGCCCGCCGGACAGCCAATGAACGCCGAGCACTGGCGGCTGAGAGGCGGGATCAGCCTCTACAGGGGACAGGCCGGCGGCCATCTTGATACACCCGTCACCATTGAGCGAGATCAGTGCGACATGCAGCGTTCAAGGCAAGAGGCGGCCATCTTGCTCCTCCACGGCACACCGCATTGACGGCGAGTGAAGCCAACGGAAGCGACTAGTCCCGTGCTGCAGTCCCGGCCACGTGGATGACACGTTCTGGAATGGGCTAAAGTGTGGACAAAGACATCAGTGTGTGAGGCGTGTTATTAATACATACGTGTATACCAGGCTTGTGGAACTACAAATACCAGCATGTTCCACAACACCTTGAAGTTGAGACTTTTAGTCCTATAGCAAGTAGAAAAGCTGGTAGCCAGTGTGTGCTGGGACCTGTAAGTTCTACACCAAATTGAATGACTGCTGTGACATGTTTTTAAAAAATACATTAGCATCAAATAAAAGTAAAGAATACAGTACAATGAAAAATAGTGTTTTGTTAATTTTATGGGCACCCCTTGAAACATGGGCCCACCTGTAATACAATTCTCAGGACTACAATATGTATTATCACACTTGACACATGATTATATCCTCAGCTGTAACTACCCATGGGCATTACAGGGTTGTTTTAAATGTCTGTCTAATTAACGAATACCCCCAAAAAAAAGAAACACAAGTCTTCCCAGAACAGAACCCACTTTTTTCCTCACCCAAACGCATATTTTTTTCATAGTTTAAAATTCTGATGTACCCAAACTAAGACAAGTTACTGTAGGTGCCTAAGACTGATTTACTGTCTCTGGGATCTAAAAGGAAGAATGGGATTGTTGGATCTAATCAGTCAGTTCACCTGTAAGCGTCAGTTTACCAGTGTCTGAGCTCATCGGCCAGAGAGATAAAATACAACGCAAGTTCTATGTGTACAATCAACTCTGATTTATTTGTTGCAAGTTCATATCTATATAGCACTCTGGTTACATAAAATCACGTGTTTCAGAAAACTACACCCCAAAAGGTTTTAACCACTTATGCTGCCTGTACACAGATTTTGCTACATTCTCAGGAGGCCAAGTCTGTTTAAATAGCAGCATTGTCCACTAAGAAGCAATGCCCAAGCCCTCAGTTTGTCCGCATGACAGGCATTTAGCCCACACAGCAGCAGCAGCTGTGGTGGGAGCCTGCTGCTCTACCAGGATCAGTGGTTCAGTTCCACTTTAGCTTACTGGGTGAACCGGGTAAAATGCCAGGCCCTGCGAGTGGTCCTAATAATCACCCCAGTGCCAGCAGATCAGAAGGGGATGGTGTTCTATTACAAACTATTTTTGGTATTTCCATCTAATATATCTGTTCCCACCAGTGGCAATGCCAATGTGTATTCTGAAAGAGTAAGGTTCTAGGTGTTGATCGTTGCACCGGACTGGCCAAGCCGGTTGTGGTACACGGATATTCTTGAGATGTCAGAAGGCCCATCGTGGAGTCTGCTAACCAGGGATCGTTTTACCATCAGGCCTAACCACAACTGGCTTTAACCAGGTAGTAGTTGAAGCCATGATTCTTAAGAAGAAAGGATTCTCCGACAGGGTGATTGAAACTATGTTCAGAGAAAGACATGATCACAGGGCCTGGAAGACCTGTTCCCTGGTGTGATAATAGGAAGCTTCTAATGACTTCTTTCCAGTTGGCTTGTCTCCTAATGTTCCTACAGGATGACTTGGATTAATGGTTTGTACAAAGCTCGCTCAAGGTTCTGCAATTTTATACTTAAATTATTTTCTCTGAATCATTTGGGGGACATTGCACGCCACCCTTTTTCGTACACCCTAGTTTCATGTAAAAAAAATAATTTTTAGGGGTTGGTGTGTGATGTTTCTCTTGGTTTTTCCTTTTGGGTCTGTCCTGTGGGGCTTGCTTAGAAAAATAACCAAGTCCCCTGCAGGATGGTGATCTAGAAGAGGGAGAAGCTTAAACAGCTTACAGATGGGTAAAGTGCCAAAGTCCTAATGAAAGGTCTATATCCCCATTGTACCATTTTTACAGATAAATGCCCTCTCCCACTATCCCATGCACAATGTATTAAAAAGGACACATGTTGCAGGAAGAACAAATGGTGTTTTTATTGTAATACAGTGGAGATGATGCTTTCTAAAAAAACAATGAAAACAAGGTTTTAACATTATAAAGGAACCAAATTAAACCAGGTGTTTTAAAAACTTGTCATGATCAAAAGGTCATTTCACCCCATGCTACAAGTAAAATTAAAAAGCTAAATAACTAGTTCAGCAATCCTAAATATATCACAACAGCTTGGGGAAAAAAACAAAACAAAACCTTGCATAACACCAACTACAGAAATTGGAGATAGTGGCTCACAGGTAAGTTCTAGAGCAGGCCTGTCTAACCTGCAGCCCTCCAGATGTTTGTGAAACTACAAGTCCCAGCATGCCCTTCCAGCTATAAACAGGTTGTCTACTGGCAAAGCATGCTGGGGCTTGTAGTTGCACAACACCTGGAGGGCTGCAGGTTGGACAGGCCTGTTCTAGAGCATAGAGCTGTGAGAGGTTTGTTAGTTGACACCCCATAAAGGGGAGGGGGGACCTGGAGGAACGGAAAATAGTTATTTAATGAGGGAGAAAAAGAGGAATGGACTTAAGAGTGAAATCTAATATTTAATACATCAAAGTGGGAAATGAAAATCCAGAAGCAAAACACCGAGTGACTGGTGATGTTACCAAGAACAATGGAAAGGACCTTGGAAGTCTAGTTTCAGATTATATGACGGTGAGTAGTGGGAGGAGCTAGCAGAATGCTTTGTTGTGTAGGAAGTATTAGTAGCAGGATGAGGGAGGTTATATAATCATTTATAGGTCGCTGGTAAGACCTCAACCGATGTACTGTGCACAGTTCTAGAAGCAACATCTCCAAAGACATTAAAACAGAAGAAATATTAGAGAAGGGCTATTAAAATGGTACATGAGCTGCATAACAAGAAAAACTAACAACTGAACATGTTCAGAATATGATATTATACATTTAAATATAGCAAAAAGTAATGAGTCCAGGAAGGATGGCTTTTAATAACAAGCATTTCTAGAACACAGGACACTTTGAAATAGGAGGTGGAAGACAAAGTTATCAGGAAGAAGTTTGGGACAAACATTGCTGTTGTTAAGACAGATTCTACTTAATCTGATAATCACAAGGCGGGATGTTACCTTGGTAATAGGTATCTACTCAGGCAGCCAAACCATGCTACTATGTACAACGCTTTCTGCACTTAGTTATAGCCTTCATACCTGGACTCACTGCACCATTAGTAAATAATAGGTTATGTAGACAAGCGTCACAACTCTCCCCACAAGGACTCGCTACAGTACCTGTGGCCGACACAAAGTGCAAGCAGCCATTCAGTGAGCCGAACAGCCTATCAATTCACTAGAAAATAGTGACATCACTGATGTATGAAGTACTTAGTGCCTCGTGCCTTAATTATGGGCAGGCGACAGGTACACTTTACAAATGTCATGTTTCTATTCCCTTTGTGAGTAAAGTATTGTGGAGCAGAATTAAAGGGGTTGTCTATCAGGATTATAAACGCTGCTGGCTGTAGGTTACCAGGGAACGACAACCCCTTTAAAAGAAGTCCGATTAAAGTCATGACCTTTACTCGATTAGTGTAAACATACAATACCCACAGCCCCGTTCTCTAACTTGCACTAGATCTAAGTCATCAAAACTAATAATTGGTTGCAGTTATAAACCAACCAAACTGATCAACAGGAAAAGTGACAGTTAGAATTGAATTGGTTCCTGAAGGGTTACAACACCTTATCCCCAATGCAGCAGTATTACAGAAACGTTCCCCATGAATACTCCCACCGGTGTTGTAATGGTGTTCCCAGCTCCCCTCTTTAGTAGAGCTGAGAAGAGGCACTGTCCGTTGTTCAATACTAGACACGTCCCATTGTCTGACAAACATTCTATTAATAAAACGTGACAAGACTTTCCGAGTCACTCTCCCAACACACTAAATTGTGATTCAGTAATAGTGGAGATTCTGGTTTCTACAGCCTCACTTTCAGGCGGATAAATATATTGAATAGCACTAGGTCTAGAAAAACATCTGCCCAGGGGGAAGTGTTGGAGAGTACACAGCATAGAACTCAAGTTAGAGCAATGTTACCCAGGCAGCTACACTGCCGTTTCCTAACCAAGAATCCGCAATCCGTTCTGAAGCGATGAAACGCTCCTACAATCTAACATTTCGTTGACTGGAGAACGGTGTTCACATTACACTAGAGGATTAAAATTGTCAAAAAGGCGGCATGCAGCACCGCTCTGGTGTCATATAGGACCGGTCTTCCCCATTCACCTTCGTGTCGCACTAGTCATTTCAGAATGCCGCAGTTTTCTACTCAAAAGACTAAAGTTGTAAATGGGATCACTCCCCTAGTTACATGCCTGGACCCTCAAGACTTTCGTTTCATTGTCAGCTCATCGATTCAATTACAGACTCCCATGTGAAATACCCATACGTGCGAGATCCAATTCAAGTACTTACACAAGGACAAAAAACAGTCAAAAAAAGTACAATAAAAAAAAATTTCATTTTGAGATTAACTTTAAAACATTTCCACTGAATAGTGGAAATGTTTTAAACACCCACGCTGCATAGCTTACAGCAGAGGTGCTCAGACTCAGTCAAGTGCTAGCAACAGGTCATGAGACGTTCATCTATTTTCCTGGGTCAGTAATTATCCCATTTGTTCCCAATGACAGAAATCCTGAAAACGACCTGTTTGCTGCTCTTGAGGACTGGGTATGAGCACTTCTAGCTTACAGTCTCTACCATCTAGAATTCAGCAAAAACGGGGAAGGGCGAGGGAACGAATATCACATTAAGTCTCTTTTCAATGCACCTTTCCGCGATAAGTCTTCTTTGTCATGCAATATCACGTAACCTTTTGCAGCATGCTCTCCCTGACTACTGCTAGTTTCATGTAAAACAAACGCCTATAGGTCCCGGACTGACTAATCAGTAACCAGACACTAAGTGCAGCGTTACTAAAGGTCATTGTGTAACATGTAAATTCATGCATAACTGGTAGGAAAAACAAGCTTGCAGCAGTAGCATTATAAAGACATAACATATTAATAAACGCAGGTAATGGCAAACTTCTAAAATGAAAAGTATTTGAATTATAAGGTAATTTATAATGTCCAATGACTTTTCACTGCAAAAGTATAAATGTTTGACCCTTCTGGGTAGTCATAAAGTGAAAATATTAATCCTGGTGCTAACACAGTGACGTCTGTAAATTATAGAAACTGCACCAAATTTTACAAAAAAAAAACTTCAAAATTTAGAAGGTGTGCAAAGTGTAGTCCGATTGTGCGTTTACGTTAAGACCTTTACATAGATCATCCACATTTTAGGTGCACATTTACTAAAAAAAAAATAAACAAGTTTGTTGCCCGGTCTGTTTTGTGCTGGCCGTCATTTTGCACAAATGCTGTATTGATATCACTTTACTACTAGAAAATAATCCTCCATATTGCTAGTCACAAGTTTCAAAGGATAAGACCTAGTCATACAAGTAGAGATATTAGCGAAAATAATATATGGTTAAAATAAAAGCTAGAGTAATTTCATTTGCAGATGAAGTCCTATAAAAGTAGAGGCGTGACCTACAGGCTGCGAGGCGTGAGTGCCACCTGTGCGCCTCCGATTCTGGCTAACCCGGGACAATAAACGTTTTTAACTCCAAGTTGTTGGACAAGTCGGTCTCTGACATGCGGTTTGGGGACAGGACGGGGTCGTGATGCTTTATGGTACACGAATTTGGGTAGTTGGAACAAAGTAATGTGTGAGGGAAGACGTAGTGATTCAGTCCAGTAAAGGCACGAACGAGAGGCTGGTTGGAACTGCACTGGGTGGCGTTTTTCTGACTGCTGGTCGAGGGCCAAGTGGACAATTTTGGTTTAGAGCAATGAGGACAATACCCGTCGGGAGGCCGTAATTCTTCTCTTGCGCTGCCCCCTGTATCGCTGTAGGTAAGAGCCGTCAGAACGGATCCCCAGAGGTACAAGGCTGTGGCTGTGACACTTGGCCTTCTCTCAAGGCACTCGTCCTCCAGGGAGCAGGGAAGATTGGTGCTGGGCAGCTCCTCTGGGGAAAGTGGAACAGAAAGTGGCACGGACGCATCTGAAGTCTCTGTGGCAGAGGGAAGCAGGGTCGTGTCATTCATCTCCCACGTGGCCTTGTGCAGAACAGCAACGGAGGCAAATAACGTAGCGACTCCCGTTAGATACACCAGCCCCAGGATACAGGCCAGCTAGGGAAGAGAAGACAGACAGTGAGATAAATATACCAGATTCATACATCATCAACAGGGGACAGATGTCTTCTGAAACATGACATTTTACAAAACACAAGTTTTAAATTGTTTGTCATTCTAAATTACCCCCATCAGAGCGCTTTATTGGCTGGTAAAGAACAACAAGAGCACAGAACTTTTCCAGAACACTGTAGTGAGACTGGCACCTTCCCTAGCAAAAACAAAAAATGCAAAACCTGAACCCGTGTCCGACCAACAAACACAGTCCACATACCGGGAATATAAGATCACTGACACATTCTCATGTACATCCTCCAATGTGGTGTACATGATACAGTGTACAAGGAGGGAATCTACACTGGAGAGACCAAGCAGAAACTGCAATCCAGGATGAATTTACACAGACACACGATAAAGACGACTCTGGACACCCCCGTGGGTAAACACTTCTCTGGACCAGGACACAGTACGATAGATTTAAAAGTCCTAATACTGAAAGGTCTTTTTAAAAATGACAGGGAGAGAAAAATGTGGGAATTCAAGTGGATAAGAACATTCCACTCATTGACTAAAGGACTCAATCTAACACCTGGCTTTATGACCCACTACATGGACACACTTCACAGCAGAGTGCAATCCTCTGAACTCGTAGGACTCTTACTCTTCCATTCATAACGAAAACCTCCTTTTTATTACTTTAGCTTATCTTAATGATGTATCCCCCTCCCCCTCTGTACAAATTTCTTGATGCAACAGCTCTTAAATATTGTTCCTTTTTCTCAGTCATTCATTTGTAAACCTGCCTGATGAAGGGTCCTCTGCTCTGGAAGCAAATATAATTTTATTTGGTTAGCCAATAAAGGCGTCGCTCCTATAATACTTTTGTCTTTTTTGACAAAAAAGTATTTATCACATAGTGTAGTGATAAAAACCCATCAGCCGAACATTTGGCCTAGGAACGCTTATTCACGAGAATACCACCAGTCTCTCTCTGTATTATCAACCAACAGCTTCATCATTCGCACCAAACAAAGGGCAAAAGTTATGGTCCCAAAATTTAGTGCTGATCAGTTTGTACAGTGAGAAGAAAATAAATTCTTAAAGTACTTTAGTCTTCATTTAAGCTTTTTAATCTCTGTGCCGACGTGTGTAGTGTGCTGGGAATGGACACAATAGGCACAAACAATAGCAAACAATGGAAAAACCACCTAAAATACATAAGTGTACTGACAGACCTGGTAACGCTGATCATTTCGGGAGGGTGTTGTGTAATCGGGGTCACTATGCATCTCTCACCTTGCTCACTTGCTGGCAGAAATCACTGAACACTTTCTGCCAAAGGTCCTGTTCCAGGAGCACCGATAGGTCTGTGTAGGTGAACCAGCCCCGCTTCATACCCTGCTGTTCTGCCACACTGAGAAGGAGACATAGAACTGGGTTACAACACTGGTATCCTAGATACAAAACTCAGTATAATGATTATTTGGACGATTAGAAAACGGAGCTCCATCCCGGTTTACTTAAAGCAATGGGGTGGGATAGAAGGAAGAGAAAAAGAAAAATGTTTAATACCTTTCATAATATTGCTGCACTGGAGAACAATCTAAACCTATCACTACAGGGCATCCAATACCATTTAAAAAGGAGAAGATAATAACAGATCAGTATATAATGTAATACACACAAATTCTAGCGTAATAGAATATATATTAAAAAAAAAAAAAAAAAAAATATTCACCTCCCCTCCAGCCACTGCAGCACTTCAAAGAACTCCCTGGGATGTGTGTACAGACTCCAGTCCTGTATCGGACAACAAGACAAAT